>NC_138319.1:11325000-11607500 GCF_965601325.2 Salmo salar
AGAAAGTCAAGAGGTCTGAATACTTTCCGAATGCACTATATTTACATACAGTACCAGTCAAAAGTTTGGACACACCTACTCATTCACCTTTATTTTGACTATTTTCTACGTTGTAGAATAATAGTGAAGACATCAAAACTATGAATTAACACATATGGAATCATGTATTAACCAAAAAAGTGTTAAACAAATCAAAAATGTATTTCATATTTGAGATTCTTCAAAGTAGCTACTCTTTGCCTTGATGACAGCTTTGCACACTGTTAGCATTCTCTCAACCAGCTTCATGAGGTAGTCACCTGGAATGCATTTCAATTAACAGGTGTGCTTTGTTAAGAGTTCATTTGTGGAATATCTTTCCTTCCTAATGCGTTTCAGCCAATCAGTTGTGTTGTGACAAGGTAGGGGTGGTATACTGAAGATAGCCCTAATTGGTACAAGACCAAGTCCATATTATGGCAAGAACAGCTCAAATAAGCAAAGAGAAACGACAGTCCATCATTACTTTAAGACATGAAGGTCAGTCAATCTGGAGAATCTCAAGAACTTTGAGTTTCTTCAAGTGCAGTCGCAAAAACCCTATGATGCAGTCACACTAGGATGAAACTAGCTCTCATGAGGACAGCCACAGGAAAGGAAGACCCAGAGTTACCTCTGCTGCAGAGGATAAGTTCATTAGAGTTACCAGCCTCAGAAATTGCAGCCTAAATAAATGCTGCAAAGAAACCACTATTAAAGGACACCAATAGGAACAGACTTGCTTGGGCCAAGAAACACAAGCAATCTCTGCATGTGTGGTTCTCACCATGAAGCATGGAGGAGGAGGTGTGATGGAGCGGGGGTGCTTTGCTGATGACACTGTCAGTGATTCATTTAGAATTCAAGGCACGCTTAACCTATCACGGCTCAGAAAAATAACCAGATGCAGACAGTTTGAATAACAGACATTTATTATATAAACAGGGGGCAGGCAAAGGACAGGTCAAGGGCAGGCAGGGGTCGGTAGTCCAGGGCAGAGTCAGTAAGGTACAGAGCGACAGGCAGGCTCAGGGGCAGGCAGAGGTCAGTAATCCAGGGCAGTGGCAAAAGGTACAGAACGGCAGGCAGGGTCAGGGCAGGCATAATGATCATACCGGGAAAACTAGAAAACAAGGGCTCAAGGAAACAGGAGTGCGAAAAACACACTGGTGGGCTTGACGAGACAAGACGAACTGGCAACAGACAAAGGAAGAACACAGGTATAAATGTACAGGGGATAATGGGGAAGATGGGCAACACCTGGAGGGGGGTGGAAACAAGCACAAAGGCAGGTGAAACAGATCAGGGTGACACATAACCAGCATGGATACCACAGTGATACGCCATCCCATCTGGTTTGCACTTAGTAGGACTATCATTTATTTTTCAACAGGACAATGACCCAACACACCTCCAGGCTGTGTAAGGGCTATTTGACCAAGAAGGAGAGTGATGGAGTGCTGCATCAGATGACCTGGCCTCCACAATCACCCAATTGAGATGGTTTGGGATGAGTTGGACCGCAGAGTGAAGGAAAAGCAGTCAACAAGTGCTCAACATAGGTGGGAACTCCTTCAAGACTGTTGGAAAAGAATTCCAGGTGAAGAATTCCAGGTGAAGCTGGTTGAGAGAATGCCAAGAGTGTGCAAAGCTGTCATCAAGGCAAAGGGTGGCTATTCTGAAGAATCTAAAATATACTTTGATTTGTTTAACACTTATTTGGTTACTACATGATTCCATATGTGTTATTTCATAGTTTTGATGTCTTCACTATTATTCTACAATGTAGAAAATTGAAAAAATAAAGGTAAACCCTTGAATGAGTAGGTGTGTCCAAACTTTTGACTGGGACTGTATAAACAGTTGAAGTTGGAAGTTTACATACACCTTAGCCAAATACATTTAAACTGAGTTTTTCACAATTCCTAATCCTAGTAAAAATTCCCTGTCTTAGGTCAGTTAGGATCACCACTATATTTTAAGAATGTGAAATGTCAGATTAATAGTAGAGAGAATGATTTATTTCAGCTTTTATTTCTTTCATCACATTCCCAATGGGTCAGAAGTTTACATAAACTCAATTAGTATTTGGTAGCATTGCCTTTAAATTGTTTAACTTGGGTCAAACGTGTCGGGTAGCCTTCCACAAGCTTCCCACAATAAGTTGGGTGAATTTTGGCCCATTCCTCCTGACAGAGCTGGTGTAACCGAGTCAGGTTTGTAGGCCTCCTTGCTCGCACACACTTTTTCAGTTCTCCCACATATTTTCTACAGGATTGAGGTCAGGGCTTTGTGATGGCCACTCCAATCCCTTGACTTTGTTGTCCTTAAACCATTTTGCCACAACTTTGGAAGTATGCTTGGGGTCATTGTCCATTTGGAAGACCCATTTGTGACCAAGCTTTAACTTCCTGACTGATGTCTTGAGATGTTGCTTCAATATATCCACATAATTTTCCTCCCTCATGATGCCATATATTTTGTGAAGTGCACCAGTCCTGCAGCAAAGCACCCCCACAACATGATGCTGCCATCCCCATGCGTCATGGTTGGGATGGTGTTCTTCAGCTTGCAAGCCTCCCACTTTTTCCTCCAAACATAATGATGGTCACTATGGCCAAACAGTTTTATTTTTGTTTCATCAGACCAGAGGACATTTCTCCTAAATGTATGATCTTTGTCCCCATGTGCAGTTGCAAACCGTAGTCTGGCTTTTTTTATGGCGGTTTTGGAGTAGTGGCTTCCTCCTTGCTGAGTGGCATTTCAGGTTATGTCAATATAGGACTAATTTTACTGTGGATATAGATACTTTTGTACCTGTTTCCTCCAGCATCTTCACAAGATCCTTTGCGGTTGTTCTGGGATTGATTTGCACTTTTCGCACCAAAGTACGTTCATCTCTAGGAGACAGAATGCATCTCCTTCCTGAGCGGTATGACGGCTGCGTGGTCCCATGGTGTTTATACTTGAGTACTATTGTTTGTACAGATGAACGTGGTACCTTCAGGCATTTGGAAATTGCGCCCAAAGATGAACCAGACTTGTGGAGGTCTACAATTTTTTTTCTGAGGTCTTGGCTGATTTCTTTTGATTTGCCCATGATGTCAAGCAAAGAGGCACTGAGTTTGAAGGTAGGCCTTGAAATACATCCACAGGTACACCTCCAATTGACTCAAATTATGTCAATTAGCCTATCAGAATCTTATATAACCATGACATATTTTCTGGAATTTTCCAAGCTGTTTAAAGGCACAGTCAATTTAGTGTATGTAAACTTCTGACCCACTGGAATTGTGATACAGTGAATGATGAGTGAAATAATCTGTCTGTAAACAATTGTTGGAAAAATTACTTGTGTCATGCACAAAGTAGATGTCCTAACCGACTTGCCAAAACTATAGTTTGTTAACAAGAAATTTGTGGAGTGGTTGAAAAACGAGTTTTAATGACTCCAACCTAAGTGTATGTAAACTTCCGATTTCAACTGTAGATTATATCTTGAGTGAGTCCATGCAAATGATTATGTGACTTGTTAAGTACATTTTTACTCCTGAACTTATTTAGGCTTGCCATAACAAAGTGGTTCAATTATTATACTCAAGACACTTTAGCTTTTCATTTGTAATTCATTTGTCAACATTTCTAAAACCATAATTTGACATTATGGGGTATTGTGTGTAGGTGTCACGACTTCCGCCGAATTCGGTCCCTCTCCTTGTTCGGGCGGCGTTCGGCGGTCGACGTCACCGGCCTTCTAGCCATCGCCGATCCACTTTTCATTTTCCATTTGTTTGGCTTTGTCTTACACACCTGGTTTCAATTCCCCAATTACTTGTTCATTATTTAAACCTCTGTTCCCCCATGTTTATTTGTGAGTAATTGTTTGTATGTAATACGGTCCATTATTGTGGGCTCGCATTATTGCGTTGTATTTGGTTGTATTTTGAGTAAATACGTTTTTTACTCAGATCTGCTGTCCTGCGCCTGACTCCTCCACATCTGCTCACACAGACTTTATTACAGAATTATTCACCTTCAATGGAGTCAGCAGGAGCAGACGACCCCCTTTTGTGGTCGAAGAGTGCGTCCAGCACGCGACCATGTTACAACGTCTGGGCACCGCCATGGATCGCGTGCTGCAGACGATGGATAGATGGGAGAGAGAAGGAGGTCCTCCAACGCCTCTACCAGCACCACTACAGCAGGCTCCACTGTCCACCCCTCCTTCACCCGGTCCCAGCGGGATTCGGCTCGCACTCCCAAGGGATTATGATGGGACGGTTGCCGGATGCCAGGGGTTCCTACTCCAGCTGGAGCTCTACCAGGCGACCGTCCACCCGGCTCCTTCGGGACATGAGAGCGTGTCTGCCCTTGTCTCCTGCCTCTCAGGCAAAGCCCTAGAATGGGCCAACGCCGTATGGAGTGAGGGAGACGCGGCGTTGGACCATTACGCAGAGTTCACCCGTTGCTTTCGGACAGTTTTCGACCACCCGCCTGAGGGTCGAGCGGCAGGTGAACGTCTGTTCCACCTGAGGCAGGGGACAAGGAGCACGCAGGATTTCGCTTTGGACTTCAGGACCCGGGCCGCCAGCGCGGGATGGAACGACAGGGCCCTGATCGATCAGTACCGGTGCAGTCTGCATGAGGACATCCGTCGGGAATTGGCCTGCCGAGACACCACCCTCACGTTGGACCAGCTGGTGGACTTAGCCATCCGGCTGGATTCAGGCGCAGCTGGGAATTTTATTGAACGTTCTTTTGCTCATAGTTTAGGGATCCCCCTTGTTCCTGTAGATATGCCCTTCCCTGTGCATGCCCTAGATAGTCGACCACTAGGGTCAGGGCTGATTAGGGAGGCCACCGCTCCACTAAGCATGGTTGTGCAGGAGGGTCACAAGGAGAGAATCAGTCTCTTCCTTATTGATTCTCCTGCGTTTCCCGTGGTGCTGGGCCTACCCTGGTTGGCCTGTCATGACCCCACTATTTCGTGGCAACAGAGGGCTCTCAAGGGGTGGTCACGAGAGTGCTCAGGGAGGTGTGTGGGAGTTTCCATCGGCGCGACTACGGTGGAAAGTCCAGACCAGGTCTCCACCGTGCACATCCCCTCAGAATATGCCGATTTGGCTCTCACCTTCTGTAAAAAGAAGGCGACTCAATTACCACCCCATCGACGGGGGAATGTGCGATAAATCTCCTGGTAGACGCAGCACTCCCCAGGAGTCACGTGTATCCTCTGTCACAGGAGGAGACGGCGGCTATGGAAACATATGTCTCCAAATCCCTGGGGCAGGGATACATTCGGCCCTCCACTTCACCTGCCTCCTCGAGTTTCTTCTTTGTGAAGAAGGATGGAGGTCTGTGCCCGTGTATTGACTATCGATCAGATCACAGTGAGGTACAGCTACCCGCTGCCTCTCATTGCCAGTGCGATCGAGTCAATGCACGGGGCGCGCTTCATCACAAAATTGGATCTCAGGAGCGCTTACAACCTGGTGTGTATCCGGGAGGGGGACGAGTGGAAGACGGCATTTAGTACCACCTCAGGGCACTATGAGTACCTCGTCATGCCGTACGGGTTGATGAATGCGCCATCAGTCTTCCAGGCCTTTGTTGACAAGGCCTGGAAGGTGTAGTGGAAAATATCGACGACATTCTGATATACTCCGCTACACGCGCCGAGCATGTGTCCCTGGTGCGCAGGGTGCTTGGTTGACTGTTGGAGCATGACTTGTATGTCAAGGCTGAGAAATGTCTGTTCTTCTAACAGTCCGTCTCCTTCCTAGGGTACCGCATTTCCACTTCAGGGGTGGAGATGGAGAGTGACCGCATTTCAGCCGTGCGTAATTGGCCGACTCCCACCACGGTAAAGGAAGTGCAGCGGTTTCTAGGGTTTGCCAACTACTATCGGAGGTTTATCTGGGGTTTTGGTCAGGTAGCGGCTCCCATTACCTCACTGCTGAAGGGGGGACCGGTGCGACTGCAGTGGTCGGCTGAGGCGGACAGGGCTTTTGGTCACCTGAAGGCTCTGTTTCCCTTGGCTCCCGTGCTGGCTCATCCGGATCCCTCTTTGGCGTTCATAGTAGAGGTGGACGCGTCCGAGGCTGGGATAGGAGCCGTGCTATCTCAGCGCTCGGGTATGCCACTGAAGCTCCGCCCCTGTGCCTTCTTTTTGAAGAAGCTCAGCCCGGTGGAGCAAAACTACGATGTGGGGGATCGGGAACTGTTGGCTGTTACCAAGGCTCTGAAGGCGTGGAGACATTGGCTTGAGGAGGCAAGACACCCTTTTCTCATCTGGACTGACCACCGCAATCTGGAGTACATCCGGGCGACGAAGAGACTGAACCCTCGCCAGGCAAGGTGGGCCATGTTTTTTACCCGTTTTGTGTTCACCCTGTCCTACCGACCAGGTTCCCAGAACGCTAAGGCAGACGCGCTGTCCCGGATGTATGACACAGAGGAGCATTCCATGGATCACACTCCCATACTCCCGGCCTCTTGCCTAGTGGCACCGGTAGTGTGGGAGCTGGACGCGGACATCGAGCGGGCGTTACGTTCAGAGCCCACTCCTCTCTAGTGTCCAGCTGGGCATCTGTACGTTCCGTCTGCTGTCCACAACCGTTTGATCTATTGGGCACACGTCACCCTCCTCTGGTCATCCTGGCATCGGTCGGACAGTGCATTGTCTTAGTGGGAAGTACTGGTGGTCCATCTTGGCCAAGGACGTGAGGGTTTATGTTTCCTCCTGCTCAGTGTGTGCCCAGTGCAAGGCTCCCAGGCACCTGCCCAGAGGGAAGTTACAACCCCTACCCGTTCCACAACGGCCGTGGTCGCACCTGTCGGTGGACTTCCTGATGGATCTTCCTCTCTCACAGTGCAACACCACGATCCTGGTCGCTGTGGATCGGTTTTCTAAGTCCTGCCATCTCCTCCCTTTGCTCGGTCTCCCTACGGCCCTACAGACTGCAGAGGCCCAATTCACTCACGTCTTCCGGCACTACGGGGTGTCTGAGGACATAGTCTCTGATCGGGGTCCCCAGTTCACATCCAGGGTCTGGAGAGCGTTTATGGAACGTCTGGGGGTCTCGGTCAGCCTCAACTCAGGTTTTCACCCCGAGAGTAAGGGGAAGGTGGAGAGAGTAAACCAGGATGTGGGTAGGTTTCTGTGGTCATATTGCCAGGACCGGCCGGGGTAGTGGGCGGCGTTCATCCCCTGGGCATAGATGACCCAAAACTCACTCCGCCACTCCTCCACTAACCTCTCTCCCTTCCAGTGCGTCCTGGAGTATCAGCCGGTTCTGGCACCTTGGCATCAGAGCCAGATCGAAGCTCCTGTGGTGGATGAATGGTTTAAGCGCTCGGAGGAGACCTGGGACGCTGCCCATGTGCACCTGCAACGGGCCGTGAGGTGGCAGAAGGCGAGAGCTGACCGCCACCGCAGTGAGGCCCCGGTGTTCGCACCAGGGGACCGGGTCTGGCTCTCGACCCGAAACCTGCCCATGCCACCTGCCCTGCTGGAAGCTGGGTCCGCGGTTTGTGGGGCCATTCAAAGTCCTGAGGAGACTGACGAGGTATGCTACAGGTTACAGCTTCCCCCAGATTACCGTATTAATCCCTCGTTCCATGTGTCTCTCCTCAGGCCGGTGGTGGCTGGTCCACTCCAGGAGTCTGAGATGTGGTAGGTTCCTCCACCCCCTCTGGACATCGAGGGGGCCCCGGCTTATGCTGTTTGAGCCATCCTGGACTCGAGGCATCGGGCGAGGGGCCTTCAGTACCTCGTGGAGTGGGAGGGGTACGGTCTGGAGGAGAGATACTGGGTGCCGGTGGAGGACGTCTTGGACCCTTCGTTGCTGCGGGAGTTCCACCGTCTCCATCCGGATTGTCCTGCGCCTCGTCCTCCGGGTCGTCCCCGAGGTCGGTGTCGGCGCGCAGCTGGAGCCACGCATCAAGGGGGGGGGGTACTGTCACGACTTCCGCTGAAGTCGGTCCCTCTCCTTGTTCGGGCGGCGTTCGGTGGTCGACGTCACTGGCCTTCTAGCCATCACCCAAATACAAACAAATACAACGCAATAATGCAAGCCCACAATAACGGACCGTATTACATACAAACAATCACTCACAAACAAACATGGGGGAACAGAGGTTTAAATAATGAACAAGTAATTGGGGAATTGAAACCAGGTGTGTAAGACAAAGACACATTTGTTTTGTCTTTGTCTTACACACCTGGTTTCAATTCCCCAATTAGCAGGTCAGTGACAAAAAATCTAATTGTAATCCATTTTAAATTCACAACGAAATGTGGAAAGAGTCAAGGGGTGTGAATATTTTCTGAAGGGAGTACCAGTGCCAGATCAATGTAAAGTTGTAGGAGGTATTTGAAGTAGATATATACATGAAGGCAGGTTAAAGTCGCTAGGCATCCAGATAGATAATAAAAACAGTAAAATAAAGAAACAGTGGCGGGGACCATGCTTTGTAATTGTTTCAACTGCAGATTGCAGCTAGTTAGCCAAGTTAGCTAAAGCCTTGCGTCGATGGCTAACCAAATATCGACAGCTAGCCTTGTGGTGCTAACTAAACAGAGACTGACAAGAAAAAAAAAAGAATTCTACTCAAAGCAAAACCTTTCGGTCAGTACTCAACACTATCGACAGAAGCTGAAATCCTATGTTCAGCAGTGTTAACCTCATGGTTCGCCTGACAATGGTTCAGTAGGAAACCAGAAATCTAGTCTTGCTGAGGAGAACTTTTGTGAAGACTTCCGCAAGAAGGAGAGGTGAGAAAGACCAGTTGGCAGTTTCTTCAAGCTTGTGGACACACCCAGACATATCCCATAGTGAGACATTGAAAGTAGTACTTGAAATAGAACCAAATGTTTTATATTATCGTACAGTAAATACACATAAATATATAAACACTTACTCTTTGTCGTACAGAAATAACCATGCCATATTCAATATGCTATTTACGATCCAGGACAAGTAGAATCCATAGGGCAGGACAGCAGGAGTGGTGTACATCCATGTGTAAGCTTCCCTAAGGAACAAGAACATCATCATTATCATAATTAATATCATCATCATCATCATCATAATAATTTATAACAACAACATCATCATCATCAGGGCCAGGACTAGGGTTGCAAAATTCCACTAACTTTTCCTAAGTGTCCTGCTGGAAGATTCCCGTAATTGGGGGGGGGCTAAGCACACATTCCGGAAAACCAGGGAATTTGGGGAAATTCTGCAAACCTAGCCAGGACAGTAAAAATCACACTTTCTGAACTTAAAAAAATACACTTTGTTTTGTCTCACAATAAATACAGACCAGTGATTTATTTTCTTATGTCATGTCAGTTAGCCTGAATTCCAGTCTGTTTCTACTGTCTTGCCAACTCCTTATAGAATTGTCATTTTTGGCTTGACAATGAGTGACAAGGATTTTAGCAAGATAGCAGGAAAAGATCTGGGACCAGGCTAATGTCCAGTGCAAAGTTGATTGAATTCCAGCCAGGTTTTGGGAAGGCAAATTACCAAAATGTCTGAAGGACCCATGTTTAAATGAGTGTTTTAGTGTCAACGAGAGTTTAGCTTTAATGTACAGTATCTTACCTTCTACGGAGATTGTGTATCAGATAGATGAACATGCCGATCAACCAGACGTTAAGGACGTCCCATAGAAAGAGTACCCATCTATCTGGGGTTAGGTGTGTAGTGGACTTGCTCAGTACATACTGTGTGGTTTGCATGAAAGCACCTGCATGTTCAAACACACAGGTTACAAAATATTATAGTATATTTCAAACAGATGTCATTGACTTGAAGTGGACTGTAAGAATTCACCTGTCCAGGGCCCAAATAGAGCCAATATGTTGAATGTCAGTGAAATTAGATAGCTGATTAGGGCCAGAAGCATTAGCAGAACACGGACTGAGATGCAATCTCCCATGGTCAGTATCTAAGGACAGAAGTATAGAAGTTATTTCAGTACAGAAGTCATTTCAGTACAGTCATTTCAATAAATGTCAGTACAGTCATTTCAATAAATGTCAGTACATTCATTTCAGAAGTCATTTTAGTCAGAAGCCACTCTTCATTTCACTATGTCAATAACATCTTGATTATTATTGACACCTTATACATCAACCAATGAAATAGTTTAGATGTCTGTGCTTTACCCCGCTGCACCACATTAGGCAGTTTGTTTTGTTTCAGAATGTTTCTCAGAGAGCCCTATTCAACATTGTTACACTACAACAATGCATGGACTGTTCCTAATACAATTAAGTGGATTGTTCCTAAATTATACTGTTATAAGACTGATGAACATATGTGAAATAAAATGTCTTACCTTACTGTGGTGGCCCTGAAATATTGTTAATCGGTTCTAGGATAAACCTTCTAGAATATTCTGTGGGAAAAGTAGTCAACAGATTGTTCCCAGTTGCTCCCACACAGGAGAGTAGGTAGACGCAGCACGCATTAGGTTCACACTATTCAGTATGGTCTGCAAGCTACTCGTGCTATCTCCATAAATAGATCTGCCCATGGCTGGAGAGAGATATGAGTGAAAGTAGGAGAGACTCCTCCTCTTTCTCCATTCACAAGCCCACATGAAGTCATAATTGAAGGACAATTCGCGTCATTGTGTCAGGAACAAGCCGTGTCATTGTTGTGATAATGTCAACCCTTACCCAACGGTGAATAGGTCATGGCTTAGGAACATTGTGGAACAAAACAAACTGCCGTATGCTGTCCAGTGGCGTAGATCACCTCAATGTCATGTCATTGAATAATAGAAAAGCCTGTACCTCACTCAGATATCGTAACAATCTAACTGGCTGACGTATTCTATGGGGCCACAAGGTGTCAGAGCTGCTGTAGGTTTTATAACTGTGTTGTAACAGCGTGGGATATACAGCCTTATACCACACAGTGTCGCTCGCCATTACATTAGATTACACCAGTAGACATACCATGCATTTAGTATACTACCATGGGAATTTCTGCCATCAGTTCATTCTTCCGCCAGACAGCATGACCTGCAGCTCAATTCCTGTTACCGTGTGTATTGCTTTTAAAACACATCACTGAGCTATTAACAAAAGATCTTACCAAGCCCTATGGCAACACTGAAAATAACTGGGCAAGGTTTCTTCATCTCAAGCATGATGTTTCTAATAGACTTACTGAAGAACTAACAGAGTTGCAGTGATTCTCCACTACTGTCTGGGCAGCGTAGAGTTACCACAGTACATTGTGTACTGAAGGGTAATTGAGACCATGTTCATGTTAGCCATTTGATTCTATTATTTCTGCTCTGGCGAGTAAGGAGGCGGGTACCGTGGCACTGGTCAATTGGCGTTCCACCTCCCGACGGAGTCCTCGACCCAGAGAACCTGCTCTGACCATGCTTTGACGGCTCGCGCGTCCTGCGCCAGATGTTGCCCCATGGTGCAGGGCACTTTAAACGCTCTGCATAATTAATGAAGCACTCCCCAGGGACGCCCGGGATTAAGCGCTTATGAGCTCTCATGCACACTCTCTCTCTCTCACACACACACACACACACACACACACGCCTGCAGGAACGCACGGCATCCACACACAGGCAGGCAACCAGGCAGGCAGGCACACACACAAGTAAGCACTCACACGCATGTGTTGTTTGTCCTTACGTTTGAAGATAATTATTTTCCTTAAATCACCCCGTGTTTTCCGGAAACCCTTGTTGGAAGATTCCGGATATCCTGTTTATTCCCTCCTATTTACAGAGGTCTTCCAATATGGATTTCTGGAAAACCTGGGAATTTGGGGAAAGTATTTTTGCAACCCTATGCAGACGACAGATACCCCTCCTATCGCTTTTCCCACATCAGAAGTTTATGACCTAAAGAATCCTAGCAGAGATCAAGGCACAATTTATCAGTTGCTCTTCACTAATTCATGTCCAATTACATACACGCCATCTTTCGTCATTCATATGATGGATACTGCACACGACAATTCTATCACTATACACCCCTATCTGTCACAGACTGATCTGTGATTCAAGCACTATTAACCAAGAATTTAAGTTACACAAGGCAAACGCCACTGAAGTCGTCTAAATCATTAACTAAAATATCTGCACAATCTAAGATTGGAATTTCTATTGACAGAGACATATTAGCACAGCTTCAGTCTCAGCAGTAGTTGGTAAGACTGAGGCTGTCCTAATACGAACACTGTGGACACCGTATATTAGTTCATCAAATAATATCCCCAATTCTTGATACCTGCACCATGAAATGCCAAATTGTCACGCCCTGACCTTGGAGATCCTTTATTCTCTATTTTGGTTAGGTCGGGGTGTGACTAGGGTGGGCATTCTAGTTTCTTTATTTCTAGGTTGGCCTGATATGGTTCCCAATCAGAGGCAGCTGTCTATCGTTGTCTCTGATTGGGGATCATATTTAGGCAGCCTTTTCCTACCTGTTGTTTGTGGGATCTTGTTTTTGGTTAGCTGCCTGTGAGCAGCCCAGAACTTTACGTTTCGTTTGTATTCTGTTGGTTTTTCGGTGTTCAGTTAATAAATTTAAGATGTACGCCTACCACGCAGCACCTTGGTCCAATCCTTCCATCAACGAGCGTAACAGAAGATCCCACCACAAATGGACCAAGCAGCGTGGCCAGGAGGAGCAGACATCCTGGACATGGGAGGATATCTTGGACGGTAAGGGATCCTGGACGTGAGAGGAGATCCGGGCCGGAAAGGATCGCCTTCCATGGGAGCTGACGGAGGCAGCGAGGGAGGAACAACGACGACACTGGGGTTCGCGACCACGAGGGAAGCCCGAGAGGCAGCCCAAATTTTCTTTATTTCTAGGTTGGCCTGATATGGTTCCCAATCAGAGGCAGCTGTCTATCATTGTCTCTGATTGGGGATCATATTTAGGCAGCCTTTTCCCACCTGTTGTTTGTGGGATCTTGTTTTTGGTTAGCTGCCTGTGAGCAGCCCAGAACTTGACATTTCGTTTGTATTCTGTTGGTTTTTTCGGTGTTCAGTTACTAATAAATTTAAGATGTACGCCTACCACGCTGCACCTTGGTCCAATCCTTCCATCAACGAGCGTAACACAAATTAAACACTCCTGTTCATAAATACCAGACCCTGGACAGGGCAGACAGAATCTATGAAGAATGGTTTCCGCAATGGCTACAATACTGATGCCTTACATCTACTGTCTGGATGTTTAATCTATACAACTATTATGACTATATGCCTATTAATAAATTATTTTTAGTGGCATTTGATTTCATATGAATTAATTCCACAGGTACTTATGACTCATTTCCAGGGACTCTTGCCAGTTCCATCTGGCCCTAATAAGGTCCCATTGTTTCCATGGCTACAGCGATGATGCCCCACAGTGCTCTCTGTCTGACATCCTCATGCTGGCACCTGCAGTCATAGATCAGCATCACACACTAGACTCGGTTTCAACCTAACCTGCTGGTGACCATGCAAGTTTGGTTGAGGTGTTTTGTACGCAATAAATACATAATACAGAAGCTAGAAACAACATTACATATATCAGTGATGTAGTGGTAAAAAAAAATTGGTGGGTAAACGCTGATTGCCATTGGCGATGAGTAAAGTAACGATCCCTATACTTTCAATGCTCCTTATACCCCCCTTCTCTCTCATGGCTCAATGGCTGCAAAGACCTCTCTCTCTCTCTCTAAGAGATTGGACCATTGAGACAGACAAAGTTAAGCCTTCGTCAGTGTCCTGTTTGACTCCTACATGCACAGTTTAATAATGAAGGGCCGTGACTAACGTGCTGTGTGTTTTCACACTCTTGTTTACCCTCTATCTCTCACTGCAGACAGGGCGGGAGACTTTCATGCTAAATCTGTGTCAGACATTTGCTTTCCCTCTGGAATTAACACAGCACCCAGTGCCACAATTAAGTACTGGTGACCAGTAGTGTGGCCTTGGCAGAGATGATGATGAAAAAAGGACAACTACGGTGAAACTATGCTATTTTCCTGAAATTCCCTCTGCTGTTAGAGGGAAACACACACATAAACACCAGATCCAACGAGTTACGAACCGGCTCGTAGACCGTAACAAAGAGAGAGACAACGCGGAGATAAATAAATAACAAACATATTATTAAATAAAGTCAACTATATCCAAGTAACAATGGAGTGTGTAGTCAGTAGTGTAAGTGAGTGGATGCATGCATAGATGGTGATATTAAGGGGGTGTTGAGAGGTGCCCCCCCCCCCCCAAGCACCCCGGAACACCAACCAAAATACTGCCCTGGTTAAAGCTGCCCCACTGCCCCAACCAACCTCGTCCTCCCCAGACCTCAGCTACCCTTTGCGCACAGGAAGCAACCTTTAAGAGGAAAGAAGAAAATGAGACCAGAAGGGAACAGATGACAGGAGCGACAGAACAAGGGGACAAGACAAAACAACACAAAAATAAACGGTGACCGGTCAAAGGGACGAAACGCAAAAGTCAACACTCGGGGACAACGCACATGAGAAAACGTGTGTCCCACTTGATCAATAGGACTAGACAACTCAGTTTTTCTCAAGAAACTCTATAGAACCGCTGACGGATCGGGTAAGCATCCCCAACATCAATATCATGTTCTATTAAGTTTGTAAGTGTAGGCGTATCAGAAAACAAAACTGGAAAACTCAGAATCAGACCGTCCAACTCGTCTCGCCTATCAGCAGGTAGATGAGCGACAAGGCTATCCAAAACATCCAGTGACTCTTCATTTTTCAATCTACCTTGCAGTACGCAATCGGCGGGACAAGGGACATACTCCTCACCATGCACGGACATAGCATGACATGTGAAGAACCCAGTGATGTAACAGTAATGGACAAAATAACAGGTTTACCGTTTGCGGACTCCCACTGTTCGGCCCCAGAGGAACATGCCTAATAGGGTTTTAGCAGATTTACATGGCGGAGTTGGTGCTTTTTCCTCCATTTAGGAGTGGCAACTAGATAGTCTTGCTCAGTGTACTGGTGCACAACCGCATATGGACTTTGAAACTTGGCTTGAAAAAGAGAACCAACAATTGGCAGCAGAGCAAGAACATGGTCACCTGGACTAACGTGACAAGGCTCAGCTCGCCGATCAAATATTCCTTTCATCCTCCCCTGTGAAGATGACCGCTTCTCTTTAGCTATCTCACCAGCGGTGTACAGTCACCGGAAATCACACACGTAAGATAACAGGGACTGAGGTGGCTTAGGAGACTTCCAGTCATCCTGGAGCACTGCTAAAAGCCCACGCACACTATGTTCGAACACTAGGTCATTTAGACTGAAACCTGTGCTCTCCTGTGAAACCTCCCTGGCGGCTAACAGTAACCATAGCAACCCCTCCTCCCAATCCTTATCCGTCTTCGTACAATAAGTCTTTGATGAAAACGTTTCAGAGCTCCTTGACTCTGCACAAGATAGGCGCTAGCCATTTTGTTTTTAATACGGAGCTGTTGGAGAACCTGACCAAACAGATTAGAACCTTGGTCACTCTGAATAACCTTAGTAACCTTAGGGATTCCAAACAGCGAGAAACTGAGCCAAAACATTTAGCACAGACTTAGTCGTGATAGACCGGTGAGGATAGGCAGCAAGAAACTTAGTGGTCTGACACATCACAGTGAGCAGATAACTACTACCATTCTTAGAGCAAGGCAGAGGACCAACACAGTCAACAATAAAATATTCAAAAGGCTGGCTGACTACGGGAATAGGAAACAGCAGTACCGGCTTAATAGCTTGATTAGGTTTACCCGTTAATTGACAGGTGTGACAGGTTTTGATGAACGCAGAAACATCTCTCTTTAACCTAGGCCAAAATAAATATCTCAGTATGCAATTGTAGATTTTCCTCATGCCCAGAAGTTTTCAGCACCAATTCACAAAACTTAACTGGTACAGCAACCTGACTAATAGCCTCCCCCACAAAACGACTTCTGTGATGCACCCACTTTCTCATCAGGACATCATCCTTGAGAAAATAGCCATGGGCAACATCTACAAACTGTTCCACAGGCACAATTTGGTCACACAACTCTTCTAATTTTGGGTCAGCCCATTGCTTCTTGATTAGATCGGAGTGGGGCACAGATAACGGAATCACAGGGAAAGTAGTGACAGATTTCTTTGTAACATCATCATTAGTGACAGAAATGAACGGATGTGGGACAGGAGCCGCTAACGCCGTAGGCTTATGTTTATCGTTAGCGTGAGTACTAAATTTACCCTTAGCCCTGAGAACAGGACATTCTTTTTTTTCTAATTACCTGAACCCTGACAGTAGTGACACTCTTGACTAAAGTCAGCTTTACCACGGGAGCCAGGCTCAACCCTAGATGAATGAACCTCTGCCTGTGAACCAGAGTATCTCGGTGAGCGAGGCCCAAATCTCTCAGAATGTCCCCACACCACTTTTGTGAGTCAAAACATACAGTACTCACCTGCCAAAACCGCAGCTTCAGAGACGGTCTTCACTTTTCGTTTGTTAATGTACATGGCTATTCGATCAGGGATTGTGTCCTTAAATTGCTCTAGTATAATCAGATCACACAGCCCCTGGAAAGTCGTAACCGTAGAGGCAGAACACCAACGATTAAACTGTCAAGATAACTTTTGCGCAAACTCAACATGAGTCTGTTTATCAGACCTTTTTAAAGTTCTAAATCATTGATGGTAAGCCTCAGGAACCAATTCGTAAATCTGTAACACAGCCATTTTAACGTTAGCAGAGTTGACACTGTCGGCTACACCAAGAGCTGAATATGCTTCCTGCGCTTTACCAGTCAACACACACTGCAACATTAAAGTGAGTTCAGAATCAGGCCAAATCCTAGTGTCAGCAAAACGCTCAAACGACAAAAATAAAGTCTCATGGTCCTTCTCATTATATTTTGGTAAGTTTCCAACAATGTCAAATATGTCCGGGGCATGACCGAGAGAGGGGCGGCCCCTAGGTAAATCAGGGTCACTTTCCCAAAGCAAACTCTCCCCCGAGAGCTTTCCTTCGCTAACCAATTCTAGCCGCTCGTTGCAGCTTGATTTTATCACGCTCCAAATCCTTTTTGAATTCCAATTCCTTTTCATACTTAACATCAGATCAACCTAACATAATTTTTGTTAGATGTTTATCACTAATTTCAACCTGGTGGTGTTCAGTGATCTTCAACAGCTGTTCTTTAATACATAATTCTAACAGTTCCTCTGATGAACTTGTCTACAAGTAACTGCTTAATTTTTTTTCTCTGCACCTCTGCTGAGCACACCAGACCGGACCATAACAAGAGAAGCACCAATCACATTGGGCACCACAGGAGAGAGATGAGATATATAAAGGAGCTTCCCCAAATCCTACAATAACTCAACCCTAGTCTTCGTGAAGATTTGCGGTGGGTAATTACACACTGTAACCCACTGGCATGTAAAAACCTCCCAAGCCACAGATGTGCCCCAGAGACAACTGCTTCAACCACGAACACCACACAAAAACTACAAACAAAATAACCATGCCCAATGTATTCCAAAAAGGAACACATCGCTAAGCCTAACAGGGGAAAAGAAAGGCTATAGCTATAACTATCCTGCCAAAATCTCCCAGTATTCGATGTTCGACCAGGTCAACCAGGATATCGAGACATGTCTTCAATACTGGCCACTAGGAGCAACGGTGAGCGTTATTACTATCAACTAAGCTCACAGCTTGCTTGGCTGTTGTGGATGGCAGATTGGGGTAAGCTGCGAGCTCCTGCTCGGAGGATTGCGGGTTCAATCCCAGCGCTAGGTACTTGTTAAAAATGTTTTTGATTTAACCCTATTCCAATCCTTAAAGGTCCAATGCAGCCATTTTCATCCCAACATCAAATTATTTCTGGGTAACAGTTATATACCTTCCTGTGATTGTTTTCAATGGTCAAAAATGAAAGAAAAACTGATTCTTATCAAAGAACAATTTATAAAGCAAGGATTTTGCTAGGACTGTCTGGGAGTGGTCCAAGTGGGGGAAACTGAAAACGAGCTGTTATTGGCAGAGAGGTTTGGTACGTTCGTTCTTATTGGTCTATAAATGAATTTACCGCACAGTGATGTCACCAGGCAGGCAAAACTCCACCCCACCAAAACAGGCTGAAATGTATTTTCAAACTGCTTTTACACTAAAATGACATTATCATCCTTTTCAGAGTATTATTCTAGCCTCATAGTGTGGAAATATATATAAAACACAGGAAAAACTTTGTCCCCCTTGGACAAATGTTGAATACTGAAGTCAGACCGTGAGATCTTGTTGCACACACACACAGTTGATCTGTTGGTAGGCAAACTTAGTGTAAAAGCTAAAAATGCAGTAGCTAGAATAGTGAAAGAGGGCAGTAAGATCACAAGAGTCCAGCAGACTAGTCTGTCAGATGTGTTCAACAGACAAGTGGTGAGTACGGCAGAATCCATACCGTCTGACTGTGCTCCCAGTTTAGATTGCCCACTGTTAAGACTAACAGGTACAAGCATTCCTTTACCCCTATGGCAATTGCCCTTTAAAATACAGGGAAGGGAAGGAGGTACACACTAAAAACAAATGGTTATATATAGTGCCAAATAAGGGCTATTTGGCTGGTAACCATAGCAGAATCCTTTTCGGATGCTATATGGAAGTTGTTTTTGAAGGTTCTAAATGGAACCTGTATGGTGCTATAAAAACATTTCCTAAGGTTATATAAAGAACCATTAACAAAAGGTTAGATATAGCACCGAAAATTGTTCTGCTATTGTTACAACCCTTCTTGGGGCTATATGGAGCCCTTTTTAATGATTCTTTATATAAACCTTATGGAGAATGGTTCTATAAAGAAACATTCTCAATCTCAAAGGTTCATTGTAGAACCATACAGGGTGTTTTATCCCTTGTGCGGCGACATCCAGCGAAAAATCATATCGCCATTAGCATAACAAAATGTAATAATTTATTTATGAGTCTGTTATTAAACGTGTATGTTTACTGCCATTTATTAAATAGAGTTTGGCTACAAATATGTATTGTTCATATGGGCAGAATATTGTATATACACAGTATAACAAGAAGAAATTTGTTCAGTTATGGCCTAAAATAAATGTGGGCAGAATTGTGTAGCCTAGGCCTATGTAAATGCATTCATATGGGCAGAATATTGGATATAAATTAATTAATATGGTTATATAAAAGCTGAAAGCTAAAAACAGCCTATACTATATCTAGGCTGGGGGTCCCTGAGGAGAGAATTGAGAACTACTGATTTAGTCAACCTGTCACGACTTCCTCGTTCAGCGGTCGATGTCACCGTTCTTCTAGCCATCGCCAATCCACTTTTCATTTTCCATTTGTTTTGTCTTGTCTTCCCACACCTGGTTTCAATCCCATCAATTACATGTTGTGTACCCTCTGTTCCCCACATGTCCTTGACCGGTATTGTTTGTTTGTAAGTGCACATGTGTACTGGTGCGCGTCGGGTTTTGTACCCATGTCGATTATTTCTTTATGCCGTTGGTTTTGGAATTGAATTAAACTGCTCCGGCTATTTACCTAGTTCTGCTCTCCTGCGTCTGACTTCACTGCCACCAGTTACACAACCCTTACACAACCGTTGTCAGTTAACACAAGGCAATACATAAGTCATAAGACAAGACGTCGTCATATACTGTATAATATGCAATAGCATAACACAATAGATTATATAAACTGGAATGACACTCACTCACTATAAACTGGAATGACACTCACGGTTGCACAGAAAGCGCTATGAACAAACCATGTCCCAAAATGTTTGCATGAGCCGCCGCCCCTACATTTTAATTATCACTAAAAGAAGAAATAAAACTTTTTTTAAACTGCAAATAACCATTGGCTCTAAGGGTTCTTTGAGTCATTATGGTTCCACATAGAATCGTAACCCTTCCAAAATAACCCTTTTTTAGTGTGCAGGCTAGGGATGATGATGTTGAAGATGCCTATGGTAATATGTTGTTGATGATGATGATGGTGATGTTGACGTTGCTGATGTTTTCTTTGCCAGCATATTGTTGATATTGTTGTTGACGAGATAATTTAAGATGCACAGAGCACTTTACTTTTGTGCTGCTGCTAATGTCAATCACTAGTACTGTATCAGAGGAGGCTGGTGGGATGAGCTAACGGAGGAGGGCTCATTGTAATGGCTGGCATTGACTAAATGGAACGGTATTAAACACAAACATATGAAAACCACATTTGACTCCATTACAATAATTGCATTCCAGCCATTACAATGAGCCAGTCCTCCTCTAGAACCTCCCATTGCTCACCCCATTAAAAATCCATAAGTATAATTCTTGTGCAATTTATATCTATAGGCTACATTGAGGTTTTAGGCTATTTGTCATTAGTGCGTAAGCCTATAAGCTTTAGGGCCTAACTGTACATGTGCCAAATAGCCTACACACCAACAATTGCCATGCTTTTGGCAACGGGTAGTAAAGTTAATGTCGATCTACTGCGGCAAAAAATACAATGTCGGGGGTTAATTCAATAAGAGAAAAGCTGCAAAGTGGAGAGTTGAAAACAAAGAGAAGGGAGGGCCTGAAAAGTCATGTTTGGGAAAGATTAGTGATAGCAGTGCTGGCTATTCTATGTGTGATGATTGTGAGGTGCTTTACAAAGGTTTAGGCTACATGGTACTCAAATTTCCTTATACCTATCATGAGGTTGCTACAACCTAGCCTATGAATGAAAGTTTACAACGTAGGTGTACAGGTCGAGATAACATTCTTCCCTGCATCTAGCTGATGTAGGGCGTAATCATTAGTCCAACAATTGGAAACGAGAGGTATGTTAACTCAGTTTAAGAAAAGTTTTTCAACAGAATCAGCGGAATGAATACACTCCTGAACACACAAACACAGTTCACGTTCATAGCAGCCACATACAAACAGCATGATCAATTTGCTCGTAATTCCTTCTCGGATCTACGTGCTCTCCTCCTCTCTCACCTTTTCCCTTCGCTTGTGGACCTCAGTGCACAACACATTAGCTGTCTGTAACCAGGCGAAACAACCTTTCCAAGCCAAACCTTCATATCATAAAAGCTAACCGCTACACACAGCCTACATCTTTGTTACCATATTATCTAATGCCATAGTCCACATTTTTAATAGAACTACGTATTACGCATTAGTAAAGTCCACTTCAATCATGCAATACAGTGTACGGTCAGCAAGCAGTTAAATCAGCGGCCCACGGTGGCAATAAATTAATAAAACCAAAAGCTTACCTTGACTTGGAAGAATTCCTGTGTTGGATAGCCATAGCCAACTAGCTAACATAGCATCCCTCTCTGTTTGAGCCGGGTGTTTGAGTAGGCTAAACTAGCTAGCTAGCTAAGCAAGTGGGGGAAAAATACTACGAAATATAGCTAGCTCTCTCTCTCCCCCCCTCTCTCACTTGCTTATCCTTCATTTTTTAAGAAATTAACTTGTTCAGAACTGTTCAAATATTGTCTTTATCTCTCTTTGAGTCAACTACTCACCAAATGTTATGCACTGCAGTGCTAGCTAGCGGTAGCTTATGCTTTCAGTACTAGATTCATTCTCTGATCCTTTGGTTGGGTGGACAAAATGTCAGTTCATGCTGCAAGAGCTCTGATAGGTTGGAGGACATCCTCCGGAAGTTGGCATAATTACTGTGTAAGTCTATGGAAGGGGGTGAGAACCATGAGCCTCCTGCGTTTTGTATTGAAGTCAATGTACCCAGAGAAGGATAGAAACTAGCTGTCCTCTCGTTACACCATGGTGCTTACCTTACAGAGTGCTGTTGAGGCTACTGTAGACCTTCATTGCAGAACAGTGTGTTTTACTAAAACATTTGTTGACATGTGAATATATTTAGTATAGTTTTATCTAAAAATGATAGCTTTTTTAATGTTTCACTATTTTTATGAAATTGACTGAGGAGGATGGTCCTCTCATATCAAGCCACACCCGGCCATGATTACAGATACCTGTGTGTGTCCTTTGACACTATATAAACTAGTGTCCCTCAGTGTTTGTCATTATACCCTGATGAAGACAGCTTGTCTGTCGAAACGTTGGTTATTAAATTATTGCATCTGAGCTCCTAGAGTGTGCTACTCCACTAGCCAGCACCTCGCCTAAACAAGTGTGCATTTCTTTCGCCTACAGAATGACCCACGCACCACTAAAACACACACTAATAGAGAATCCACATTTCAGCTATAATGGAACTTCTCACAAAACTCCCATTCCTATTCCCATCTCCCTTGTCTGAAACCATCACATGACATAAATCTCCAGATATTAAACCACTTTGGTCTGTTAGAAGCTGTCAAAATACTCTCATCCTTTAAAAGATCCTGGACGGCTGGTGCCAGTGCTCTCTGTCGGCTTCACCTGTCACGTCCTGGCCAGTATAAGGTTAATTGTTTTTGTAGTTTGGTCAGGACGTGGCAGAGGGTATTTGTTTTATGTGGTTCGGGGTGGTGTGTTTGTGTAAAGGGTGTTTGATTTAGTATTTCCGGGTTTTTGGTTGATGGTCTGTGTTTGTAGTCTATGGTTAGTCTAGTGTGTGTGTTTCTATGTTTGGTTAATTGGGGTTGGGACTCTCAGTTGAAGGCAGGTGTTGTCTATCTGCCTTTGATTGAGAGTCCCATATATTAGGGTGTGTTTGTGTGTGTGATTTGTGGGTGATTGTTCTGTGTTGAGCTTTGCTTTGCCAGACTGTTTGTTAGTTGTTCATTTTTCGTTTTTGTTATTTTGTATGTTCATTTTTGAAGATAATTAAAAATCAAGATGAGCATTCACGTACCTGCTGCGTTTTGGTCCTCATTCACCGACAACAACCGTGACATCACCACTGTGCTGCTGAGGAAAGCTAACCTTCACTTCTGAGCAGTAGCAGTGCGTGGGTAAAACCACAGGGGAAGCCAATCCAGGGGAAAAAAAGCCATATTACAACCATTGTGTTGTAATAATTGTGTTGTTTGCTCTATAACCTGTTAGTTCATATGTCATGACAAGGTGATATATAGGCAGGCCTAAGGCTGAGATAATAATAAGACACAGTGGCAGAATAAATTCAACAAAACCTATGTTTAATCACTAAACCGGAGAGCTACATCTGTCTGGTGAAGTCCACAAAACATATTGCAGGTAACAAACAGTTACATGACCTACAGCAATGGTCAACCAAGGTAATGTTTCCGACATTTTTGTACTACTAAACAACTATTGATTTAGAACACCGGAGAGTTACCCCAAGTGGCAAAAAAAACAGGAGCTGCCTCCACTATTCCAGCACCATTTCAACATCATCTAATTACCTATGCTTAGTCTAATACCGTGACAACTAAAAGATACCAAAAACAATTTAGTCCAATCATCGTAAGCTAAATATGATGTGGCTGTCCATGGTACTGATTTTTGTGTATGTGTGAGTTTGCGTGCGTGCGTGCAAGAAGATAAAACATGTTGACTCAGCCTACTTCTAGAGAAATGCCAATGCCATCCTCCTCTTTCATGTTGCCTAAACGCTCTATGACTGTCACACAGTACACACTTTTAGATTTTTTTGTCCTAGGTTACCTGGCTAAAATAGTTGTTTTCTAGCATAACTTCCTTTCATGGGCAATGATACGCCAGTCCAGCTAGTTAACATTAGCATACAACATCTAGCTACAGTACCAGTGAAAAGTTTGGACACACTTACTCATTCAAGGGTTTTTCTTTATTTGTACCGTTTTACACATTGTAGAATAATAGTGAAGACATCAAAACTATGAAATAACACACATGGAATCATGTAGTAACCAAAAAAGTGTTATATTTTAGATTCTTCAAAGAAGCCACCCTTTGCCTTGATGACAACGTTGCACACTCTTGGCATTCTCTCAACCAGCTTCACCTGGAATGCTTTTCCAACAGTCTTGAAGGTGTTCCCACGTATGCTGACCACTCGTTGGCT
Organism: Salmo salar; assembly: GCF_965601325.2. Taxonomy (NCBI): domain Eukaryota; kingdom Metazoa; phylum Chordata; class Actinopteri; order Salmoniformes; family Salmonidae; genus Salmo; species Salmo salar. The sequence goes on from NC_138319.1 coordinate 11,349,049, forward strand.
GCTTTTCCTTTTGGAGGCCAGGTAATCTGATGCAGCACTCCATCACTGTCCTTCTTGGTCAAATAGCCCTTACAGTCTGGAGGTGTGTTGGGTCATTGTCTTGTTGAAAAAACAAATAGTCCCACTAAGCGCAAACCAGATGGGATGGTGTATCACTGCAGAATGCTGTGGTAGCCATGCTGGTTAAGTGTACCTTGAATTCTAAATAAATCACAGACAGTGTCACCAGCAAAGCACCCGCACACCATCACACCTCCTCCTCCATGCTTCACGGTGGGAACCACACATGCAGAGATCATCCGTTCACCTACTCAGCGTCTCACAAAGACACAGCGGTTGGAACCAAAAATCTCAAATTTGGACTCATCAGACCAAAGGACAGATTTCCATCGGTCTGATGTCCATTGCTCGTGTTACTTGGCTCAAGCAAGTCTCTTCTTCTTATTGGTGTCCTTTAGTGGTTTCTTTGCAGCAATTCGACCGTGAAGGCCTGATTCACTCAGTCTCCTCTGAACAGTTGATTTTGAGATGTCTGTTACTTGAACTCTGTGAGGCATTTATTTAGGCTGCAATTTCTGAGGCTGGTAACTCTAATGAACTTATCCTCTGCAGCAGAGGTAACTCTGGGTCTTCCTTTCCTGTGGCGGTCCTCATGAGAGTCAGTTTCATCATAGCGCTTGATGTTTTTTGTGACTGCACTTGAAGAAACTTTCAAAGTTCTTGACATTTTCTGGATTGACTGACCTTCTGTCATGTCCTGACCAGGAAAGGAGGTAATTTGCCATAGTAAAATGGTCAGGGCGTGGCAGGGGGTTGTTTTGTGTGGGTTTTGGTGTTTTCTGTTTCTATGTGGGAGTGTTCTAGTTTTCTATTTCTATGTGTTGTTTTTCCATGTTTGGCCCGATATGGTTTCCAATCGGAGACAGGTGTCTTTCGTTGTCTCTGATTGGAAGCCATACTTAGGCAGCCTGTTTTCCTTTGGGGTTTGTGGGTAGTTGTTTTCCATTTAGTCTAAGTGTACCTGACGGGACTGTTGTTGGTCGTTTTGTTGTTTTTTGTTAAAGTGTCGTCATTAAAGAATTAAGAATGAGCACTATCCACGCTGCGTCTTGGTCTCCATTCATCAACCCCTGTGACACCTTCATGTCTTAAAGTAATGATAGACTGTCGTTTCTCTTTGCTTATTTGAGCTGTTCTTGCCATAATATGGACTTGGTTTTTTACCAAATAGGGCTATCTTCTATATCACCCCTACCTTGTCACAACAAAACTGATTGGCTCAAATGCAATAAGAAGTAAAGAAATTCCACGAATTAACAAGGTTAATCTTTTAACAAGGTTAATTGAAATGCATTCCAGGGACTACCTCTTGAAGCTGGTTGAGAGAATGCCAAGAGTGTGCAAAGCCGTCATCAAGGTAAAGGGTGGCTACTTTGAAAAATCTCAAATATAAAATCTATTTTAATTTGTTTAACAGTTTTTTGGTTACTGCATGATTCCATTTGTGTTATTTCATAGTTTTGATGTCTTCACTATTATTCTACAATGTAGAAAATAGTAAAATATAAAGAAAAACCCTTGAATGAGTAGGCGTCCAAACTTTTGACTGGTACTGTACATGTTGAACTTCAACCCTCTCAGGCCAGGGCACATCAATGCAAGAATTTATGATTGGATCAGAATCACCGTTATAATCATTGACCGTTATAATCAAGTCCAAATCCCTATCTCCATCCACAGCTAATTTAGTTAGCTAACTAGCTAGCTAGCTAGCCACCGGAGGACAACAACACAACAAGATGCAACAATTCATGTTTTTTTCTGTCAATAATGACGTTTGACTTGTGATATGATTGGTCTGAAGCCAAATCCAAACTGGCATCTCCTGACACCTTTTTTGGTGTGCCAGGACCATTCACAGCTGAGCTCACTCAGTTTAGCTCAACGCTGACTGGCTATTATTTTTTTTATCAAGCTAGGCCTAATGCTCGCTGGCTTCCTTTTCTTTCAACGCTGTGGGTGGCAACAATGTCATACTCTTTCTGACCAGACAGCATCAGATCAGCATCAGATGCTACACATACTGAGAGTTGCGCTGTTTCGTTTGCTCGGATGCTTTCTCTGGTGAGATACAATCAGCCTCTTGCGAATTAATTAACTTCTTAGGGCTAGGCACCTTTTTCTCTCAATTACCGCCTGAATGACGTGCTCTGTTGCTCAGGCCCTGAAGCCAGGATATGCATCTAATTGGTACAAATAGGAAAGAAAACACTTTGAAGTTTGTAGAAATGTTAAAATAATGTAGTAGAATATAACACAATAGATATGGTTGGAGAAAATCCAAAGAAAAACCAACCAGAATTTTTTTTTGAGAGAGACCATCCTCTTACAATGGCACGTATAAGGTCACACTGAAAATTAGCTCCCTGGATGCAATTCCTATGGCTTCCACAGGGTGTCAGCAATCTATGTTCAAGGTTTCAGGCTTGTAACTTCAAAAACGAATAAGAAATATCTGTTTTAGTACAGGGACACAGTCTTGGAATTTCGTGTTTGTACGCGCCATGAAGACAGGACGCACCTGCTAAAATTGGTTTCCTATTGAACATACTTCTTTCTGTTAGAAATATTATAGTTTGATTACATTTTAGGGTATCTGAGGAGTAAATAGAAACGTATTTTGACTTGTTGAAACAAAGTTTAGAGGTAGATTTTTGGATTCCTTTCTCTGCATGTAGAACGAGTGGATTACTCAAATCTACGGCGCCAACTAAACTGACTTTTTGGGATATAAAGAAGGATTTTGTCTAACAAAATGACACTACATGTTATAGCTGGGACCCTTTGGATGACAAACCAGAGGAAGATTTTCAAAAAGTAATCGCATGGCATGTTTTCGCCGTAATAGCTACTGTAAATTGGACAGTGCAGTTAGATTAACAATAATTTAAGCTTTCAACCAATATAAGACACTTATATGTACCTACATTTTGTTTAATGTTTAATATCCAGAATGTTTATGATTATTAATTTGAATTGTGCGCCCTCCAGTTTTACAGGAAGTTGTCCCACTAGCGGGACGCCTAGCCCAAACACAGACAGACGAAACATTAATTATTTTGTTTGTTTTTTCTTTGTACATTTTTTGGGGGAAGCCTGGCTTCCCTTGGCATCCATGAATACATGTCACTGCCTCTGAGGGACAAAAAGTAAACAGGAAAAATTCTAATGTTGCTGAAAATGACCAGTGGGTACCATCACTTGAAAGATTAAGATCAGGAATAAGATTAAGGTTTTCAAAATAATTGATGAACAGTGTGAATATGTTGTACTACCCCTCTGCCCTGTAACTTCGAAAGTGTGCACAGTGCTCTGCATAGCCTTCTCACCAAACTGCTACCCCCCTGTGTGATTTCATCTCACAGACAACAATAGGGCTTAATATTATGAGGTTCCATATGTGCCAATAAAGCGTCGACTGTTTTGTATAATTCATTTGTTGCCGTCTATTGTTTTGTCATTTTGTTATTCATCATACACAGGTTGATATCGTTTGCTATTAACCACACACAGGTTGATGTCGTTTAACCTTACGAATAATAACGTCAGCTAGGGAGCCAGACAGATAATGTTAGCTAGATAGCTAACAGTACACTTTAGCTTAAGACATGTTGCTAGCTAGCTAGGTTAACAAAGTGTAAGTTCACACACGTCACGTAATATTAGCTAACGAGCCAGCCAGATAACGTTAGCTTGTTAAACAACAATGAACACAGTGCAAACAATGCCACAGTGCTGGGAGCTAACCAACCAGGTTCAATGTTAGTTGGCTAACATTAGGCTCTAACTAGAAAAGCAAATGGCTCTGGGATATGAATAATAATGTCAGCTAGGGAGCCAGCCAGCTAAGGTTAGCTAGCTAGCTAACAGTACACTTTAGCTTGAAATGAAAACACTTTGTCAAAATTAGAAACGTGTAATATCTGAAAATGTAGCTAGCTAAAGCTAGACTATCTTACCTGTATACATTATCATGCATGATGTATGCGTCTCCCTGTCAGGAATGCTATTTATCCATTTATCATCCTTGAGATGTTTCTACAACTTGGAGTCCACCTGTGGTAAATTCAATTGATTGGACATGATTTGGAAAGGCTGTCTATATAAGGTCCCACAGTTAACAATGCATGTCAGAGCAAATACCAAGCCATGAGGTCAAAGGAATTGTTTGTAGAGCTCAGAGACAGGATTGTGTCGAGGCACAGAATACAGTGGCCTCCATCACTCCTAAATGGAAAAAGTTTGGAATCACCAAGACTCTTCCTAGAGCTGGCCGCCCAGCCAAACTGAGCAATCGGGGGAGAAGGGCCTTCATCAGGGAGATGACCAAGAACCCAATGGTCACTCTGATAGAGCTCAAGAGTTCCTCTGTGGAGATGGGAGAACCTTCCAGAAGGACAACCATCTCTGCAGCACTCTGCCAATCAGGCATTTATGGTAGAGTGGCCAGACGGAAGCCACTCCTCAGTAAAAGGCACATGACAGCCCGCTTGGAGTTTGCCAAAAGGCACCTAAAGTACTCAGACCATGAGAAACAAGATTCTCTTGTCTGATGAAACCAGATTGAACTCTTTGGCCTGAATGCCATGCATCACATCTGGAGGAAACCTGGCACCATCCCTTGGGTGAAGCATAGAGTTGGCAGCATCATGCTGTGGGGATGTTTTTCAGCTGCAGGGATTGTAGTAAGGATTGAGGGAAAGATGAACGGAGCAAAGTACAGAGAGATCTTTGATGAAAACCTACTCCAGAGCGCTCAGGACCTCAGACTGGGGCGAAGGTTCACCTTCCAACAGGACCCTAAGCACACAGCCAAGACAACGCAGGAGTGGCTTCGGGACAAGTCTCCGAATGTCCTTGAGTGGCCCAGCCAGAGCCCGGACTTGAACCAGATCAAACATCTCCTGAGAGACCTGAAAATATATGTGCAGCGACGCTCCCCATCCAACCTGACAGAGCTTGAGAGGATCTACAAAGAAGAATAGGAGAAACTCCCCAAATACAGATGTGCCAAGCTTGTAGCATCATACCCAAGAAGACTCGAGGCTGTAACCGCTGCCCAAGGTGCTTCAACAAAGTAGTGAGTAAAGGGTCTGAATACTTCTGTAAATGTATTATTTGCTAAAATGTCTAAAAAACGTTTTTTTGCTTTGTCATTATGGGGTATTCTGTGTAGATTGATGAGAGAAAAACGCAATTTAATCAATTTTAGATAAGGCTGTAACGTAACAATGTAACGTGGTGCGTACTGGCGGCAGAGAAGTCAGGCGCAGGGGAGCGAAAACTGATTTACAACGGTGTCGTTTAATAAACATAAAAACCACCGTAAACAGAACAATCAATGAATGGGTCAAACAAAACCCGGTATCCACCAGCATAACGTGCACTAGCATTACAAGAAACAATTCTGGACAAGGACATGGGGGGAAACAGAGGGTTAAATACACAACATGTAATTGATGGAATAGGAACCAGGTGTGAGGAAGACAAGACAAAACCAATGGAAAATGAAAGGTGGATCGGCGATGGCTAGAAGGCCGGTGACGAAGGCCGCCCGAACAAGGAGAGGGACCAACTTCGGCGGAAGTCGTGACAAACAATTTGAAAAAGTCAAGGGGTTTGAATACTTTCCGAATACACAGAAGGAAACCAATTTTCTTTTATAAGGGAATTAGTGTTATTTCCACAGATGTAAATGTTCACTTGAACAAGCACACACAGGGCCTGCATGAAGACAAACGGGTTAGGACACTAGTGGTATAGCCCTAACTGAACCCATAGTCATAGTTTTATTGTGCATAATGGGTCACACTATACAGTTGCGGCCAGTGCTTAATTTGTAAATTGGGAGGTGCCGATCAAAAAGTGAGCCCGAGAGGGCGATGACCCGATGTGCTCTGAGGTATCATAATGCATAATTTTTTTTTTTTAAATAATAAAGCATTGCATGCATTATCATTGCTTTTGCATATTGGCGTAAATCAGGAAAGTAGGGGCTCTTGCAGAAGTTGCACACATTGGGAAAAGTTTTTGTAACCTAGGGTTTGGGAAAAGTTTTTGTTACCTAGGGTTTGGGAAAAACGTGGCCTTTATATTTCATGCATTTCTACATAATTTTAGATGACTGAAGACTTTAGCAGAATATTTTTTGATACCTTACAAAATATTGAAATGAGAGGCTACTTTGACACTGACAAACTGAAAATCTGAGATCAATAAAAACGACATTGTCTACAATCCATCAATAGCCTATACCTACTGTAGGTGTGTGGAGACACACATATTGTACAGTATGAGGAGGAAATTATAGTCCTAAAAAAGCTTTCCAGTTTCACTGACTCATCCAATGATGCTCACTCACCGACGATGGCCGATGCGCTCGTGCCAAAAGCCTATCTCTCTCATTTTAATGTGGAAAATAATGCTGTTCGCTCAATAGGCTTATTTTGAAGTTGATAAATTGGTAGTCTACAGACAGATTAGTCTTCCCTTTCAGCAGAATCCATTTGCTTTCAACCAGTATTTTCCCGCGACTGTATTTATAATATTGCGAAAGTGTCACACCTTGATCTGTTTCACCTGTCTTTGTGCTTGTCTTCACCCCCCTCCAGGTGTCCCCCATCTTCTCATTAGCCCCAGTGTGTTTATACCTGTATTCTGTTTGTCAGTTGCCAGTTCATCTTGTCTAGTCAAGCCTACCAGAATTTATAAAAAAAATTCTCTAGTCTCCATTTTCTAGTAATCCCGGTTTTGACCTTTCTGCCTGCCATGACCCTGAGCCTGCCTGCCGTTCTGTACCTTGTGACACTGCCCTGGATTACTGACCTCTGCCTGACCTGACCCCGAGCCTTCCTGCCGTTCTGTACCTTTCGGACTCTGCTCTGGATTACTGCCCTCTGCCTGCCCTTGACCTGTCGTTTGCCTGCCCCCTGTTTTTGTAATACACTTTTGTTACTTCAAACTGTCTGCATCTGGGTCTTCTCCTGAGCCGTGATAGAAAACCTGTTTTGGCTGCATGCTGTTCACTGACAGATTTGCCGCGCTTTCCCGATTTACCAACAATCCACAGCTAGGCCATTTAAAAAAATGTAATTATTGATCATCTGTGGCTAAAATATAGGCCTACTCCTGGTGTAGTATTCAGAATGATTTAATTTCTTTCTGAACAGATAGCAGTAATTCTATAACTTTGGCAAATGTATTTCAATTTATCATGGGTGCTGCTGCTGTGGCACCTCCATAACCCTTCCTGCGGCTATGATTCTATAAGGAAATAAATTATGAAGTGCAGCGCTGGAGAGATGAGAGTTGCAGGCTCATGTCTACGTTTTTCCCAATTTGTTTTCAGGGACAGATGGCAACTGATGCGTTCATGTCATTCCATGGCATTGGCTTGGCAGGACAAAAGAGTCACGCCTGACTGGTTTGGAGGTAATATATTTTAACATCTTCTGATTAAAAACTTAAGAAATGCAGATGGCTGTGTTCTGTTCAATCTAGGCTTGCTAGCTATTCAAGTTATTTGTGCATTCTTACATAAACAGTTAATACATACATGCAGTGTCTGTGTACCTAACGTTAGCTAACTTTCTTCTTTTCCCCTCTTCTGTTCCACCAATGCATATGAAGAAAATGTTTTAAATTATGAAATGTATTATGAAGCCTCTGGAGTAGGAGGTCCGTAGTGTAGTAGTTGGGGAGTTGCAACCCTTGTGTTGTATTTGGCTGTGGTCCCCTTTCAACTGCAGAGGCGTGGAGAGCAAACATTTGTTCAAGGTTAATTAGCCTCTTCAGTAATAGCTAAGCCTTTGAGGTTCTCTGGAAATCTCACAACGTATGCCGTTTTTATGCCAAGCACATACACATGCCAAACATCCCTCTCTCTACCAGAATGTATGTAGTGCTCTTGTTATTCCCCCTACAGCAAAATATGTTTGAGTCATGTGTGTTAAAAGCAGCACATCACTAAATAATTAAATGCAGAACATCTCTTAACACAGAATATTAATGATCACATTAAAAAGGTGTGCTTTTATCATTGGACCTGATTTGTTACATTTAGGAGGTGCATTGCAATGCTCCCATTCTATATGACATTTAAGAACTATCATTCCCAGCTTCCTTTGTGTCTGAAAGATGAGCGAGTGTAGGGAGAAGAGTCGATGGATGTGGCAGGTGCAGAACTCTGTGGCAAGGTCAAAGTCTTTAGTCAATATGAGTGGTCCCCCCTCTGGCAATTGTCACTTCAGGTGGGACAGGGTAACCTCTCAGAGAGAGATTGTGTGTGTGAGAGAGCGTTAAAGCGAGGATAATGTAGTCACTCGGCCAGAGCATTCAGCTACATCTTCTACCTGTGAGTGACTCGCTCGAAGAACCTGCTACTGTCTGTCTTTATCAAAAGGGTATTACGCCCAAATGCCTTAAGGAATGCTCCCTGCAACAATAGAGCACTCCTACTTCACTACTATTAAGCTTTGGAATCAGCAATGGAGTTCTATTTTGTTGTAGACCTTATCTGTATATTTTTTTTACAGAAAATGTACAGGGCCCCAAACTGTATAGGTGTACCAAGTTTCATGCTTATATGAAAAAGTACTAAATTAATCCCAAAATGTGCCCGTATTGCCTGGACTAATACAAAACCATTTTTTATAAACAATATTGGGGAAAACTATTTTCTTGTGGTGGTTGGCAGGGTAACATACAGAAACTGCTGTACCTTCACTTGATCTCAGCCTTCCGAATCTTAACCATCTCATTAAAGTAAAGTGATACGTTGGCAGATCTGGCCTCTAACTTTAGATTGGATTTAAGACGATAACGAATTCTCAACGCTTCCCATCTCACATCTCAGTCGCCCTCATTCCTGACCCTTGTAACTGCCTCGATCGTGCTCTTCAATATTTCATATTTCACTATGAATTATTTCCGTGAAGTTTAGGGAGGTGTGAAAAGCACCAAGGCTATGGAGGGGATGAGGAAAGGAAAGGGGAGCAAGGCAAGTACAATGTTTTTTCAGATGCACAGGCGGCCGGTGGCAACTTCATTTGGGAGGACCGGCTCATAGTAATGGCCGTAACGGAATTAATGGAATGGTATCGAACACATCAACACATGGTTTCCATGTGTTTGATACCATTCCATTCACTCCATTCCAGCCATTATGAGCTGTCCTCCCCTCAGCAGCCTCCTGTGGTCAGATGGTAGTAAAACTCAGTGTCACCTGGAGAGAAAGTGTTGGATCCTAAAGAGTTTCCTCTTACTGAGTCACAAGGGATGAATGTGTGCTGCTAGCTCTTTTTTTCTGGAATTATTGAAACATTACTGAAACATAACTGTTGTAATTTGACAAGGAATGTCCACTTGAGTTTCACAGTTTACTCGCCTTTACTTTCAAACGAGTAAACGAATGGTGTACAAACGGTAAGCAACAGAGAACAGCATCCATAGCCAACTCAACTTGGTAGTGCAGCCAAGCCCGGTCCTGGCCTTTCTGTCGCCTTAGGCAATCATTTTTTGGGGGGCGCCCTCCTACTATACTCTGCAAAACTAGAATAGTCCCAGTAAGCAAAATTACATTGAAAAAACTAAAGTACGTACTTTCCAGAAGTTGAAGTTAGGTTCATTGTAGTTTCTGAATGAAAGGTGAAAATATACAGTATATATTTTGGACGTTTAAAAGATGCCTTTGCCGGACAATGAAAACACGTATTTTACAGACACTGAATGAAAGTTGAAAAGACGTCATTTATAGACGTCTATGTTTGGCACAAATCAAGGCCGGTCCAGACCAGACCAAGTCTGAATCCAAAACAAAGCCGGTCCGGACCAAAAATAGACGGCTGAACTGGACAGGACATCAGGCTGCTTACTTGGGTGCAGCATTCAGTGTTGGCCTGCAATGGAATTTAATGAATGCCCATCCATGTGGTAGGCCTACCATTTGTAAAACACCACCAACAAAAAATGGCCGGTCCGGACAGGACCAAACAAAGACATTGGCGTTGGTCTGTGCCTTCTGGTGTGTAGCCTACAGTGTCAGCCTGAAATGGAATTTTCTGAATGCATGTTATGTTATCCTGAGCCTATCTGCAATGAAAATCAATACATTTACACAGTAGGAAATGCAGAAGTATTTTATTTTTCGCTTTTTCAGCTTGTCAAAAATTTACGGATACAAACTTGAAACCACGGCTCATGACAATTTAGGCAATGGGGTGAAACTCCTGACAGCAGTTGTGAGTAGCTTCATTGTCAATTCCATGTTGTCCATTTTACTTTGACCTGTTCTGTTTTTAGGATATGGTGTTTGTTAACATGTCAGACATTTAGGTTAGGTTATTTGATAAGAGAAATGTGAATGATGTAAAAAGTGTCCATCTTATTACATTGTCATACCTTTTATTTCCAGCCTGTGGGCTACAGAAAAGGCTACATAGACTACTCTTTCGACCATAGGCTATATCTGCTACATGATTTATGTTTATTATTTAAACATTGGAATGCAGCAGCAATGCATCTCTCCAACAGCACCCTGGAGAGGCGCGCTGGGAATGGACAAGCAAAGTATTTTGCGCCCCTGCCTTTGCCACTGGTTGAGAGAAATTGTCCTTGTTTTTGGGCAGAATTATGTGAGGTTTTATGTATTGTTGTAGCTGAGTCTTGGTCAGTTTAGCTTGGAAAATGCCGCCCTCGCCAATCTGCCGCCATAGGCGGCCACCTAATCCTGACTAATGGGCGGGCCGGCCCTGAGTGCAGCATTCTACTACCCTGATGACATCATCTAAAGGAAAGGTCACGGTCAATAACAACAATACCAAAATCAATGCACACATACTATACTGCAGGTAAGTATGAATACATATTTAGTATTAATTATTTACAGTATATAGTTTCAACACTAACACTTCTCCCCCCTTAATTTCAGTCTCCCTGTAAAGGAATAACACAACATTAACAGATATTCAATAAATATAGTCCCCAACATCCGATTTGGACCAAATGTTTTCCTACCAATGAGTAAGACATGAGGAATCAATTTGTTTTGGGTCAAAAGCCACCCACAGACACCCCACACCCCATGCCAATGCCACCCCAACAACCAGTATACAGTATCAGTTCTCTATTTTTGACTAGTAATAGGAAGTTACGGATTGGAGTATTCATTCTCCATACTATATGTTTTAAAAATTCTTTAAGCTCTGTCAAATTAGATGTTGATAATTGCTAGACAACCATTTCAGGTCTTGCCATAGATTTCCAAGTAGATTTAGGTCAAAACTGTAGCCCGGCCACTCATGAACATTCACTATCTTCTTGGTAAGCAACTTTGGTGTAGATTTAGATTTTGGATTTTTATTCTGTACATGCTTCCTTCTTTTAAACTCTGTCAATTAGGTTAGTATTGTGGAGTAACTACAATGTTGATCCATCCTCGGTTTTCTCCTATCACAGCCATTAAACTCTGTAACTGTTTTAAAGTCATCATTGGCCTCACGGTGAAATCCCTGAGCGGTTTCCTTCCTCTCCGACAACTGAGTTAGGAAGGACGCCTGTATCTTTGTAGTGACTGGGTGTATTGATACACCATCCAAAGTGTAATTAATAACTTCACCATGCTCAAAGGGATATTCAGTGTCTGTTGTTTTTACCCATCTACCAATAGGTTCCCTTCTTTGCGAGGCATTGGAGAACCTCCCTGGTCTTTGTGGTCGAATCTGTGTTTGAATTTCACTGCTCGACTGAGGGACCTTACAGTTAATGGTATGTGTGGGGCACAGGAGGTTCGTGGCACCTTAATTAGGGAGAACAGGCTTGTGGTAATGGCTGGAGCAGAATCAGTGGAATGGTATCAAATACATCAAACACATGGTTTCTGTGTTTGATTCCATTTGCTCTGTTCCAGCCATTATTATGAGTCGTCCTCCCCTCAGCAGCTTCCACTGGTGAGGGGTAGAGATGAGGTCATCAGTCAAAAATCATGTTAAACACTATTATAGCATACAGAGTGAGTCCATGCAACTTATTATGTGACTTGTTAAACAAATCTTTACTCCTGAACTTATTTATGTTTGCCATAACAAAGGGGTTGAATACTTATTGACTCAAGACATTTCAAGACATTATGGGGTATTGTGTGAAGGACAGTATGAAACAAATCTAAATGTAATACATTTAAAATTCAGGCTGTAACGCAACAAAGTGTGGAAAAGGTCAAGGGGGTGTAAATACTTTCTGAAGGCACTGTACAGAGCTGTTTCCTAATATTATTATGACTGCCATGCAATTCATTATTGTATTGGGTTTATCACAACATTTTAGTCCCTAGCCCATTTCTCCATCAAAGTTTTGAGCTTGTAGGAAAAGTCTTCATATGAGAATTGCATATACTATTCAAGGAGAGTTGGGTTGAAGCATTAGGACAAACTGAATTACTTTCATGAAGGACTGGCATGAATTGTAAGGATGACCACACAATTTATTTTCATAATGAGACAAATCTATTGGTTTTCTACCCAAAGTTGCAAAGGAAATGGTGTGATCTAGTTAATAAACACAAGTGACCAGCAAAATGGATAAGAGTGTGGTGGTATCACAGGAACCACAACATCTAGTCGTCAAACCCAGGTACTTTCACAATACTTTATGGTAAATATGCAAAGTAACTTCAATGACAAATTTCAATGAACAGGGGAAGAAAAAAAAGATTCACAGGGAACACATTAACATACTATGAAAAAGCAATACTTCAAGCCACAGCCTCATATTACTTGCCAAACATAGAGAACTGATACTGGTGGTTGGGGTGGGATTGGCATGGAGTGAGAGGGATCCGTAGGTGGCTTTCCCAATTTTTCCTCATGTCTGACTCATTGGTAGTAAGAAGTTTGGTCCAAATCGCATGTTGGGTACTACATTTATTGAATATTATCTGAAGCCTATAATCAACTAGCTTAATTTCCCAGGACAAATTATATTTAAACAAAATAACATTTCAGGAATGCTAATCTTATCTGTTACTAACTACAGAAACAATTTCAGAAAAATCTGAGATGGTGAGTATCAATCCTCTTTCATGTGCTTTTGAGGTGGAACAACCCTGTTTTCTTTTCTTCGCAACAATTTAGAACTTGAGTTAGTGTTGCTGCAAATTAAGAGTTTCTTTCCAAAACGCTATATATCAATTTTCAGAAATGTTGATAATTTGTCTTTAATTTTTCCACGAACTTATGAAAGAGATTGGTGTGTTTTTTTCACTATCTAATCATGGCACGCGGTTGTTCAATGACAGACATGTATTTGTTTGAAATCTATCACTTTATGGTTTCATTTCAGAGAGACAAATAATCCAAATTGGTGGATAAAGCGTTTTGGAAATGAACTCCTCAAATGTAAACCATTTAGTCCTTTTTTCTTTTTCAACTAGGTCTGCTGTTAAAACACTAACACCATGAGTCTCTCAGTCTCAACTATAAAGTTAGTCTTTCAGGAGCCTTGTGACTAGGCTGTGACCTGCTCAGTACTCCTGGTGTGCCACTACACACAGGTGAGGCATGCCCCAGTGGAGCTGGGTCTGAGGGCACTGGAGTGGGTTGGGTGTTTTTGAGAGAATTAGAGAAAGTTCATTACCCTCTCCTGGAGTCCCCCGTTCCTCAATCACCATGTACTGTGGTGTTTGCACCTCTTTTCTTTGTCTTAGCACAGGCAGATGTGGTTATGGTGTCTGTGCATGACTCGACCATCAGTCAGTTTGACCACAAAAGAGACTGGATCACTGACTCAGAATGTTACCTGGCAAGCAGTCTTGGCTGCTTGTGAAGTTATGGATGTAGACAGTAATTGGGTTTTAACTGTCACTCCCTTGTGTGATGGTCATATCTCTCTTTTTGTTTCTCCTGCTTCCATGCCACTAATGCTTTGATGTCCGGATGCAGTAAGTCCAGGTGAGCTTTTGGCGTCTGGTCCATCAGCATCTCAGCTGGAGTCTGTCCTGTTTTTGGCGTGATGCGGTACTGGAACAAGAACCGAGAGAGCTTAGTTGTGATGGTTCCCCCAGTCATCCCTTTGAGCCTCTCTTTCAGTGTCCGCTACGCCGTTTGAGGCCGGGTGAAACGTAGCGCTGCAGACATGGCAAAACATTTTCTGTGCATTAATTCTTGGAACAAGTCACAGATGAAGGTTGTCGCATTGCCGGACATGAGTGTCAGGTTGAACATGGGCTGCAAACCCATGTTTTTCAATGGTTGTTGTTGCTGTGATGTTGCTCATGATATGAGCCTCCAGCCACTATGATCCTCGAACCACCATGACAAGGAACATGTGACCCATGAAAGGGCCTGCAAAGTGCATCCTGGACCATGGGTGGTCAATTCGCTCCCACAAATGTAGTGGGACGGGCGGCGCCACAAACTTTATTTGTCACATGCGCCGAATACAACAGGTGTAGACCTTACCGTGAAATGCTTACTTACAAGCCCTTAACCAACAATGCAGATAAATAAAGACTTAAGAAAATATTTACCAAATAAACTAAAATAATAAAAAGTAACACAATAAAATAACAATAACGATATATACAGGGGGTACCGGTACCGAGTTAATGTGCGGGGTTACAGGTTATTCGAGGTAATTTGTTCATGTAGGTAGGGGTAACGTGACTATGCATGTATAATAAACAGCGAGCAACAGCAGTGCAAAAACAAAAGGGGGGTGTCAATGTAAATAGTCCGGGTGGCCATTTGATTAATTGTTCAGCAGTCTTATGGCTTGGGGCTAGAAGCTGTTAAGGAGCCTTTTGGTTCTAGATTTTGGGCTCCTGTACCGCTTGCCGTGCGGTAGCAGAGAGAACAGTCTATGACTTGGGTGACTGGAGACTTTGTCAATTTTTTGGGCTTTCCTCTGACACTGCCGAGTGTATATAGGTCCTGGATGGCAGGAAGCTTGGCCCCAGTGATGTACTGGGCCGTTCACACTACCCTCTGTAGCGCCTTATGGTCGAATGCCGAGCAGTTGCCATACCAGGTGGTGATGCAACCGGTCAGGATGCTCTCGAGGGTGCAGCTGTAGAACTTTTTGAGGCTCTGGGGACCCATGCCAAATCTTTTCAGTTTCCTGAGGGGGAAAAGGTGTTGTCGTGCACTCTTCACGACTGTCTTGGTGTGTTTGGACCATGATAGTTTGTTGGTGATGTGGCACCAAGGAACTTGAAACTCTCAACCCGTTTTCTAAGTCCTGATCTATGGTTAGTCCACCAGATGTAAGATCTGGCCAAACTTTTCATCTGGGAGGCACCCGGGTGAGCCTCATGGACCTTGTCCATGACTTGTGAACCATCAGGAGGCGGGACGACCACTCTGAAACCCCTGAGTATGCAGCCATCCTGCACACTCAGCTCAGTTTTGCGCTTTGCATAAGATCTCAGTCCATCATACTCTATTACAGGAGGCCAACCCTGTATAAGGAATATTTTCACTTGGGGATGATGGACTGAGATCTGGTCTGCCCACTGTTTGAGTTTCACAGGTGAGTTTGACAATCTCTCCATTAGGAAAATTGTTTCGGGAGGAAACACGGATGTGGCGGGCATCTCTGGTAGTGGAAGACAGCTGAGCATGTCTGCTTTTGCATTGTCCTTCCCCGCTCTGTATACTTTGGTGTACCGGTTAAGCTGACAGTGAGAGGGTCCAGCGCTGTATCCTTGCTGAAGCAATGGGAGGAATACATCTTGATTCATTGAAAAGCTTATCAGTGGTTTGTGGTCAGTGCATATGGTGAAATAATGACCGTAGAGGTACTGATCAAACGTTTAACAGCAAAAACTATGGCTAGACCTTCCTTGTCTAACTGAATATTCCTTCTCAGATCTTGTCAGCATGCATGGTGCAAATCCAATGGGTTCTTCTGACCCGTCCTCCATCTGATGAGAGGGCTGCCCCAACGCCATAGGGCGAAGCATCACATGACCTTTTTGGTCGAAGTGAATGAGCATTTGTACTGATTGTAGTAGTGCTTTCACTTTCTTGAAAGCTTTTTCTTGTGCTGGCTCTCACCTCTATTTACAGTCTTTGTAGAGCAGCTAATACAGTGGAGCCAACACTGTTGACAGCTCAGGGAGGAACTTACCATAGTAATTCACCATGCCCAGGAACGACCTGAGCTCGGACACGTTCTTGGGGTTTGGTGCATCCTTGATTCCTCTGGCTTTGTCCTCCAGAGAACACAGACCCTGTGCTGTGATTCTGTGACCTAGGTACAGTATGTCACTCTCTGTGCTTGAAAGGTGCACTTGCTACCCTTAAGGTGCAGCCCTGCATCGCAGAGTCTCTTTAACATCTGATCCTGAATAGAGGCACTCCTCCATCTCCCCTGCAATCAGGATGTCACTCAGGTACACTGCTACTGTACATGAGAGATTGTCCTTTGGAAAATGTCTGGACTGGCCGCCACCCTGAAAACCAAGTGGTTGTACTTGAACAAGCCTTTGTGAGTGTTGACTGTGACATACTCTTTAGTCCTCAGCCAGGAAGAGTTGGTAGGCATGGCACATGTCAAGTTTTGAGAACATCCAGCTTGGAAGCCTTGTTGATGGTGAGTTTGTAGTACCCACATATACGCACACTGTAACCTTTCAGAACGGGAAAGATTGGTGCTGCCCAGTAGAGGAACTAAATGGGCTTAATGATGTTTGTTTCCTGCAGCCGCTCCAACTTGTCTTCCATTTTTTTCCCTGGCGTAGGGCACTATCCAGGGCTTGAAAAGGCGAGGCTCGGGCCTGAGGTTCCACGAACAGCTTAACTGTAGTGCCCAGTTCATCTCTGAAAACCTCAGGGTACTTTTGAATGACATCCTCAGTCACTCGTGTGTGTTTTCTCACCCCAGTTGAGTATTTTGTTGAGCAGGTCACACCCTAGTAAACTAGGCCCATTCCCTTTCACCACTAGGAGCTGTGCTCTCGCTTCCAACAATAGTATGGTCTCTCTGGTGTACGTACGCAGTCTGATCCCTGCCAGTGGGACGGTGGGAGCCTGTTTTGAGGACCAAGTGATTCGGTAGGTCTCCTCACTGATGACAGATGCAGTGGTCCCCATGTCAACCATAGAAATAGAATGAATAGAACGGGCTTGGAACCTCCAACCCTGGCAATTTGACTGGTAAACTCACGGGTACACTCGCAATGGCTGCCTGGTATTGTGATGCAATAATTTCCATGATAATGTACAATGTTCATTCAAATGATGTTAACTGATGTGACTCATGCAATGGAATGTATTTATTTATGTCAGTTGAGTTCAATCAACAAATCAGAGCACATATTCTAGCACATTTTACATTTTACTTCCTGCTTTACTCCTATGAGTACACTGGCAATGGTCCACCCATTATGGCATCATTGACTTGAATGGGGACGCCCACTCTATTCATGCTATTTTATGGTGTCAACCTCCATCCTCATCTCTTTTCCATCTACCTCCACTGTAGCAGGTAGCCTAGCTATTAAGAGCATTGGGCCAGTAACCGAAAGTTTGTGTAAAAAAAAAAAGAAGTAGCATAGACAGGCTCCACGTGCGGCACACTCACATAAACATGTTGTAGGAACAATCCTCTTCCTCTGTGCTCTCTAAGTGGTGTGCTGACTGCGGCTTCTTTGATTCTAACTTTCCCTAACCAGTCTGCCCACCCTCTGGCTTGCTCTTTGCGCCCCTGCACTTTTGAGCTAAATGCGGTGCTTCATTTGTAAATTGGGTGGTGCCGGAACAAAAAGTGAGCCCAAGAGGGGGGTTATCTGGGGGCTCTGAGGTACTGGAACGTATGAAAGAAAGTACCTTTAAAGCATTGCATGCATTATCATCGCTTTTGCCTACTGTCATAGAGCAGTAGAGTAGTGGTGCTTGCAGAAGTTGTACCTTTTTTGTAGCCGATGGTCTGGGAAAAATGTGTCCTTTTATACATTTTAGGGTGTTTTCACACTTGGTCCCTTTCAGACAATTTTTGGGAACTCAGTGCAGTTCTCTTACATTTTTGTGCAGTGTGAATGCTTCAAAGGAACTCAGACCGCTCAAAAGAGTCCTAAAAGAAAACTGAACTTGAGAGGTGGTCTGAGTTCAGTTCCCTTGAAGTCTATGTTTCAGTTCCATTTTTTTGTGCAATGTGAAGACAAAGCTCTCCAGGTTCACTTATAATTATTTCCACACCAAGCACTGTAAGCTACTACAACACCGTTTCCCCTGCCATGGCCCCTCACATTAGTGCCCCAAATAAACAAAAAACATGATGTACAGGTTGGTGGTACAATTTTGAGTATAACGTTTTCAATTAAAGCATAATTTAATCTGCAATTCTTCTTCTACCATTTATCCTGTTACCTGTACTTTTTACATGTAAATATTATATTTTGATTATGTACAGTTTACATACACCTTAGCCAAATACATTTAAACTCAGTTTTTCACAATTCCTGACATTTAATCCTAGTAAAACTTCCCTGTCTTAAGGCAGTTAGGATCACCTCTTTGTTTTAAGAATGTGAAATGTCAGAATAATAGTAGAGAATTATTTATTTCAGCTTTTATTTCCTTCATCACATTCCCAGTGGGTCAGAAGTTTACATACACTCAATTAGTATTTGGTAGCATCGTCTTGCAAATTGTTTAACTTGGGTCAAACGTTTCGGGTAGCCTTCCACAAGCTTCCCACAATAAGTTGGGTGAATTTTGGCCCATTCCTCCTGACAGAGCTGGTGTAACTGAGTCAGGTTTGTAGGCCTCCTTGCTCGCACATGCTTTTTCAGCTGTGCCCACAAATTTTCTATAAGATTGAGGTCAGGGCTTTGCGATGGCCACTCCAATACCTTGACTTTGTTGTCCTTAAGCCATTTTGCCACAATTTTGGAAGTATGCTTGGGGTCATTGTCCATTTGGAAGACCCATTTGCGACCAAGCTTTAACTTCCTGACTGATGTCTTGAGATGTTGTTTCAATATAGCCACATAATTTTCCTCATGATGTCATCTATTTTGTGAAGTGCACCAGACCCTCCTGCAACAAAGCACCCCCACAACATGATGCAGCCACCCCCGTGCTTCACGGTTGGGATGGTGTTCTTCGGCTTGCAAGCCTCCCCCTTTTTCCTCCAAACATAACGATGGTCATTATGGCCAAACAGTTCTATTTTTGTTTCATCAGACCCGAGGACATTTCTCCAAAAAGTACGATCTTTGTCCCCATGTGCAGTTGCAAACCGTAGTCTGGCTTTTTTTATGGCGGTTTTGGAGCAGTGGCTTCTTCCTTGCTGAGTGGCCTTTCAGGTTATGTCAATATAGGACTCGTTTTACTGTGGATATAGATACTTTTGTACCTGTTTTCTCTAGCATCTTCACAAGGTCCTTTGCTGTTGTTCTGGGATTGATTTGCACTTTTCGCACAAAAGTATCTTCATCTCTAGGAGACAGAACGCGTCTCCTTCCTGAGCGGTATGATGGCTGCGTGGTCCCATGGTGTTTATACTTCCGTACTATTGTTTGTACAGATGAACGTAGTACCTTCATGCGTTTGGAAATTTATCCCAAGGATGAACCAGACTTGTGGAAGTCTACAATTTATTTTCTGAGGTCTTGGCTGATGTCAAGCAAAGAGGCACTGTGCTTGAAGGTAGGCCTTGAAATACATCCACAGGTACACCTCCAATTGACTCAAATGATGTCAATTAGCCTAGCAGAAGCATCTAAAGCCATGGCATCATTTTCTGCAATTTTCCAAGCTGTTTAAAGGCACAGTCATCTTAGTGTATGTATACTTCTGACCCACTGGAATTGTGATACAGTGAATTATAAGTGAAATAATCTGTCTGTAAACAATTGTTGTAAAAATTACTAGTGTCATGCACAAAGTAGATGTCCTAACCGACTTGCCAAAACTATAGTTTGTTAACAAGACATTTGTGGAGTGGTTGAAAAACGAGTTTTAATGACTTCAACCTAAGTGTATGTAAACTTCCAACTTTAACTGTATGTCTTATTTTCTAACTAAATGCAAACTATTAGCTTCCAAAATGTATGTAGGGACATCCCTGGCTGTCCAATACCAGGTTCTGATGGCACGGCTTGTCGTCCACTGTGTATTTACCCAGTGTGCATTGAGTAAATGTTGGAAAATGAACTAGTCAGAGAGCTGAGTCCTCATTCAAAGGGAAGGGCAGTGCGAATACAAAGAGAATAGAGTTCTTTAGATTTTTTTGACCTCTTTACTTTTAAAGAGGACTTGATATTAGTTATTTTAAAGAGGACTATATGTGAAAATACCCTTAGATGACTGGAGAATCTTTTTTAATACCTTACAAATGATCGAAATGACTACTTTGACACTGACAAATTGAGAATCTTAGATCAATAAAAATGAGCTTGTCTTGAATCCATCAATAGCCTAGGCCTAGGTGTGTGGAGACAAATATTGTAGTAAGAAATTATAGTCCTAAAAAAGCTTTCCAGTTACACTGACTCACCCAATGATGCGCATCTCACTCACCAGCGATGGCAGATGCGCTCCTGCCAAAAGCTTCTCTGGTTTTACTTTGTAAAACAATATTTTTCTCTCAATAGGCTTATTTGGAAGTTGATAACTTTATAGCCTGTAGACAGATTAGTATTTTCTTTACAGCTGCATCTTTTGCATTCCAAACTGCATTTTTCAGCGATTGTATTTGAAAAATTGCGAAAGGCCTGTTTTGGCTGCATGCTGTTCAGTGACAGATTTGAAGAGCGTCCCTGACTGTAGGCATGCCTTGTGATTGGGCTACACACAATCGACAGTGTAGGAGAGTTAAAATGGTTATTCCATCAATCTTCAAATTATTAGAATAGTACACAACGCAGAACAGAACATCCAGATTATGGGTCAGTGGACCAAGCCTGCGAACAGGAATGAGAGAAGTTGGACTCAGATCGCTATGACCGGCAGAAACTTTACTTTGGTTTATATTTTCATTTGTTGTGCTACTAGTACTGGCTGTTTATGTTAAGGAGGCAGCTACAGTAGCTGGATGATATTAACATCTTCTGTTATTATTTCATTAAATGTATTTTATTTAATCTGTGTGCTTACGTCACCCACTAACACCCTGGTGCTACCCATAGCTCCCGTTCATTTCAGTCCAAGAAAACACAAAGGTATGTGTCCGAGATTACTCCTGTGTAGAAGTCCAATGTCCAGTCTCTTGACAACAAGGTAGACTAAATTCGAGCAAGGGTTGCCTTCCAGAGAGACAGAGATTGTAACATTCTCTGTTTCACAGAAACATGGCTCTCTCTTGATATGTTGTCGGAATCGGTTCAGCCACCAGGGCTTCTCCATGCATTGTACCGACAGAGATAAACACCTCTCTGGGAAGAGGAAGGGCGGGGGTGTATGCTTCATGATTAATGAATCATGGTGTATCATAATAACATACAGGAACTCAAGTCCATCAGCTCACCCGTCCTAGAAATCCTTACAATCAAATGCTGGCCATATTACCTCCCAAGAGAATTCTCATCAGTTATCGTCACATTCCCCCTCAAGCAGACACCAAGACGCTCTAAATAATGCCACTTTAATAATGTTTACATATCTTACATTACTCATATCATATCTATATACTGTATTTTATACCATCTATTGCACCTTGCCTATGCCGCTCGGCCATCGCTCATCCATATATTTCTATGTACATATTCTCATTCACTCCTTTAGATTTGTGTGTATTAGGTAGTTGTTGGGGAATTTTTAGATTACTTGTCAGATATTACTGCACTGTGGGAACTAGAAGCACAAGCATTTCGCTACACTCGCATTAACATCTGCTAACCATGTGTATGTGACCAATAAAATTTGATTTGATAACCTTGGAATGTATTATTTATTTTAAGGTAAATGTTATAGGTATTGTTATAAGGGAGTGTGAGAGTATTGAAACAGTTAACTTTCAGAGTTTTATCATTGTTATTGATTCCATTTTACAGAGTGGTAAAAAGTTTTGCTGTTGCTAGCTAGCATGTCTTTCTGTAATGTCGATAGTTAGCTGAGCTGCCAGCATATGATACAGAGCCAACATATGATACAGGACCAGAGTCAGAGTGGGCAGAACTGTAGCAGAGAGAAAAACAGCATCAGGCAAGGAAAACAGACACAACATGATCTGAATAGTAGCTAACGGCTAGAAACCTAGACTGACTGAGCAGCGATTACGATCTGGCAGCGTGGAAGTGGCAGGGCTGAGTATTTGTAGAGGTCTTGATTATGGAACAGGTTGCAGCTGGTGGGGATCTGCTCTGACTCCAGCACACCTGTCTCCACCCACACAATCACACACACAGAGAGAGAGGGGGAGAGGGAGAGAGTATTGGGGGAGTGTCACGTCCTGACCAGTATAGGGGTTATTTGTATTTGTAGGTTGGTCAGGACGTGGCAGAGGGTATTTGTTTTATGTGGTTCGGGGGTTATGTGTATTGTAGAGGGGTGTTTTATTCATGTATTCCGGGGTTTTGGTGTATGTTCTGGTTTTTGTATTCTAGGTTTTTCTAGTGTGTGTATTTCTTTGTTGGTCCGTGTGGCTCTCGATCAGGAACAGCTGTTCGTCGTTGTTCCTGATTGAGAGCCATATTTAAGAGCTTGTGTTCACCTGTTTGTTTGTGGGTAGTTGATTTTGCACTGCTAGTATTCAGCCTGTAAAACTGTCGGTTTGTCGTTCTTTGTTTTCTTGTTTTCCGTGTTCACATTTATTTAATAAATTATAATGATGAGCACGCAACCCGCTGCGCCTTGGTCCTCTCTACATAACGACAGCCGTGACAGGGAGTGGCGGCAGGTCAAGGAGACACAGGATGAGCAGTAGAGGGCGTAGCAGGAGCAGATGTGACATGCGGGGATTCCACGTGTCTTACTTATATCAGTACACTCGTAAGAACCTAATCATTACGAAACTTCTATTTGATCAAATAAGCCACATGTATTAAATAAGTCATTCTATTTTTTATTAACCATATTTGACACTCACTGACCATACAAATATTCCTCACATGGTGAGCAAAAAAAAAGAAAAAAAAGCCACCTGCTGGAGAAGACAGATTTTGGGCCCAGTTGTCCCTCTCGCTTTGCTTCTTCCTCTCTGTCTGCGTGCAGTTTGAAGGAAGTTGAAGGTATAATATCACTACAGTAGTTTAGCGCAATTGCTGGAAGTCTATTGGTATCCATTAGCCAGCTCCTCTCAAAAGACCTAACTGGGTGGGTGGTTGGTCATTTATAGTCTTACAAAGAAAGCTATACATAGTAATCCAGGGGTCTCCAACCCTGTTCCTGGAGAGCTACCATCCTGTAGGTTTTCGCTCCAACCCCAGTTGTAACTAACCTGGTTCAGCTTATCAATCAGCTAATTATTAGAATCAGGTGAACTAGATTAGGGTTGGACTGAAAACCTACAGGACCGTAGCTCTCCAGGAAATGGGTTGGAGAGCCCTGTAGTAATCAATATTTTATACATTTGGGTTCTGCCTGTGTTCTCTTGCTTCGAGACTGGGTGTGGTTTTGTAAACAAGTCTCCCGGGAGGTAGCCAGCTGTTGCATAAGGGAGAGCCGGGTGTCACGCCCTGGCCATAGAGAGGTTTTTGTTCTCTATTTTGGTTAGGCCAGGGTGTGACTAGGGTGGGCATTCTATGTCCTTTTTTCTATGTTTTTGTATTTCTTTGTTTTGGCCTGGTATGGCTCTCAATCAGGGACAGCTGTACATCGTTGTCGCTGATTGGGAGCCATACTTAGGCAGCCTGTTTTCCTTTGGGTTTTTGTGGGTTGTTTTCTGTCTTGACAGAACTGTTGGCTTTCGTTTTTGTTTCTTTGTTTAAGTGTTTCGTAATTTATAATAAATTATGACCACTTACCACCTTGCATCTTGGTCCCCTCTTTCAGACGATCGTTACACCGGGACGAAGTAACACAGGGCGAAAGTAACACAACTATTTTCCTCAGATAACACAAAAGCTAGAATGAAGTAGTGAAGTCAGCACTTTCCTAATGTAGAGTTATCAACACAAATAGGTTTTGAGTGATGTAAGTAAAAAAACTGTTGTAGAGTTGTGTTTAGTTGTTTAAGGTTCCAAACATGTCATTTTCTTAATCCATTTAGTGACTACATGGCAGCATAGGTTTCATGTATCATGCTGGCTAGTCTTGGGTGTTAGCCTGGGAGAAGTTACAGTAGAGAATGGTGGGACCAAAGTGACACAATGTAAACTGATGACTTGGAATAAAAAAGAAAAAAAAAACTTAAGCACAGGCCATTGTTTCCCTTAGTTCATATTGCTATGACAATGTCAGCAAAATATCAACAAGTGACTCAATGTTTGAAAATGATATATGACGTCAAAATAATTATGCCTTAATCAATTGACTTGATGGATCAGCTTCTCACATAAGCTTTTATCGACAGGTTATATAACAATATATATCTTGGATTCTGGTGGTCAATTACCTTATTTCAAGCCATAGAAATGTGATATGCATGAGTTTGCCGCTTATGAAGAGAATAAAGATGTTTATTCTATCAAGACACAAGGAGCGCGCATGACAAGGACAGCTGGAGGGCTAAGCATGAATTGGTAGGGCTAAGCATGAATAGTCATTGAAAATGGTGAGAAACATCTCCTACTACATTCCCATTAAAGTGAGATGAGAAAATGATGGTCAATATAGCTGTTATGTGATCCCTTTTAGTGGGACTAATATTGTAAGGAACAATATTGTGGTTGGGTAACATTTATTTAACCAGGCAAGTCTTTTAAGAACAAATTCTTATTTACAATGATGGCCTACTGGGGAACAGTGGGTTAACTGCCTTGTTCAGGGGCAGAGCGACAGATTTTTACCTTGTCAGCTCAGGCATTTGATCCAGCCACCTTTCGTTTACTGGCCCAACGCTCTAACCACTAGGCTACCCGCCGCCCCATTGCGATGTTGACGCGTGGTTCATGTTCATAAACGATGAACCTTTCAGCATGAATTATTCTAATCGACACAAACATGAAATTATGGCTGATAGTACGTTTGTTGAAAGTAATGAGCATTACACACCAGAAACATGGAGAAAAGACAAATATTGTGCACTTGTCATCAGCTGTTACATCCGTCCCAAGCCTGTGTTACTCCTGCCCCGCCAGCAGGTACAAAAGTAACATTGCGGTATTCTGTCAAATAATTTGAATAAATGCCATTTGAACTCGTGCCATCTATTTTGGTACTATCTACTATAAGTGATTCACAACGGTATGCCACATGAGATAGTATTGTGTATGAAATATAGCAGTCAGATCAATGTATCAGTAACATTTTAATATTAAAGGTAAATTGGTGAAGGCCAATAAAACATAGTGTTAGACCTATGTAATGACATAACCTATCGATGACAATACAGATCACTGCACATAACGTGTAATACACAGTGTAGACAAGGCATTCACACAATTCACATCAATAAAAGGTGAAATATACAATAAAATAGACAGGTATGGCAGTGCTGTTATGTACAGTAGTAGCCTACAGTGAATGGATTTTTTTTAAATGCTACCAGTGCAGAGTGATAATGACCAGAGGCAAAAAATTCTGTTACTGTCTCAGCAGGCCAGCTGTGTCAACACTTGCACACAGCCTGTCCTTGCGCACACCATCACTCACAGCGGATGAGTGAAATGCATAGTCCTGAGAGAACGGTTCCAAACATAAATTATTTTCAAACAACTATAATCAAAATATGATGATTTCATATCTACTTGTAAAGAATACTTAGAGTACAAAGTGCTAACCACCCAGCCTTTGACTAGCTAGAAGGTCTATTCCCCTGCATTTGAAAGGAGCGGGCTAGTAGATACCCATAGACTTCCAGCAATTGTGCTAAGCTAACGATATGCTACCTTCAACTTCCTTCAAACTGTACGCAGAAACATAAAAATGGTATCCATGATTTTGTCTGACTCTGGGTAAATAGGAAATTATTAGCCCAAAATACCAAAGTATCCCTTTAAGGGTTGGCTCTCCCATCGGCTCCAGTACGATAGCAGCTGGGTCTGGTCTGCAAAGTTCATTGGCCTTTTATCAATTAGATTTCCTCATCACCTGCGTCCTCTCTCCTCTCTCGCCTCCTTTTGAAAAAGGTCAACGGTAATCGAGGAGCATTGGCGAGGAGAGTGAAATGCGCTTGCTTGAAATGAGACGGTCCTTCTCCACTTGCGCGTCATTAGGCAAATTACGTTTACAGGGGTAACTTAAACAAATTAAGTTAGTTGTTCAAGACATTTTATAGATAAAAGGAAAAGTTGTATATTGTTTTTTAAATATGTGCATGCTTTTCTCCTCCGACAATACAACAACGGATTCAACGGGGTTGTGGTAGATATCAAACCTCTTCCACAATAGGATACACTTGTGCTTCCTCACCAAAAGGAGGCTATTGAGGAGGGGAGGACCTTCTTCTGTTTGCCTACTAACGAATTGATAGGGCTTGTTCAACACTGCAATCTACAGTGCAGGCTGTAGATTTACAGTGCAGGCTGTAGATTTACAGTGCAGGCTGTAGACAGTGCATTTCTAAATTAAATTTAGAAAATAACTGACCCAACCCTACTAATCAGTCATACATTTATAAATATGATAGGATACAACTAGAAATTGTCTTGATTTGTGACCTTAGTGCAACAGTGTGATTTGTTTATTCTTCTGTGAATTGTCATTTGGTCCATCTACAACCACCAGGCAAAGGAAACATGCAAACACACATGCACACACGTGTACACACACACGTGTACACACACACACACACACTGCTCACTGAGTGCAGTATGCTGAGGTGATCATTTGAAGGCCTGTTTTTTTTTAAAGCCACATGGGGAAAAACCCCCAGTGTGTAAATGATGTAAGTATTAAAAATGTAAAACATCTAAAGTGTTGGTCCCATGTATCGTGAGCTGAAATATAAGACCCCAGAGATTTTTCATGCACACAAAATGTTTATTTCTCTCAAATTTTGTGCACACATTTGTTTACATCCCTGTTAATGAGCATTTTAGCCTTTCTCAAGATAAGCCATCCACCTGACAGATGTGGCATAACAAGAAGCTGATTAAATAGCATGATCATTTCACAGGTGCACCTTGTATTGGGGGCAATAAAAGGCTATTTGTTATTATGCATGCCTGCATCCTTGGAGTAGGGGAGTGTGTACTTAAATTTTGCCCTGCGTGCTCGTGCTCAAATCATTTTGATGCACGTCTTCAGAAAAGTTTGATTCTTTTAAGTACAAAGTCATACACACAGTGTTTTGTTCATGAATAATGTTGTATATTTAGAGGTTACTCATAAGCGGATGGTATTGTTAAGATGCACTTGTAATTGTACTTTTTAGGATAATGTCAACATTCTGAATTCAACATGTGGTTAAAGGCTAGCAAAGGTATTAGCAGGCTATTGTATGTGTGAACGATGGCTAGCTCCTCGAATGATCCCAGTCCCTTGTATTGTGCATCTGTTGTAGAAAGAGGCGACGATTCGCAGAACATATGTGCTCTACAAATGTTTTATTTTCTTTTGGATGCAGGTATGTGGTTATATCTATGTAAAATGTGTTGATGCATAATAAGGAGAGGCTGTACTAATTTTTGTATTCAAAAAATCATTCTGATGCACTATGAGAGAAAGAGGCGACGATTCGCAGAACATATGTGCTCCACAAATGTTTTATTTTCTTTTGGATGCAGATGCAGGATGCAGAGAGTGAATTCTGCTTGATTAAAACTACCTGATCTCCAAAGTCCACGTCTATAGTCTCAATCAACCACACACAACGCAGAGTTACAGCGGTGCAGTACAGCACCGGTTACATAAGCAGCAGACAGTTTTATCTACCAAGAGTGTTCTCATCCATAATTATCACAACTGGCTATATCCTGTACACCCAGAGGCAGTGTTTCTGGTGGGAGGAGACTTAAAACCGTATCCAATAGCATTGAGGAGTTTATCACATCAGTCATGGGCTTCATCAGTAAGTTCATAGATGACGTTGTCCCCACAGTAACTAAATGAATGTATCCAAACCAAAAACCATTGATTAGAGGCAATATCTGTGCTGGGCTAAAGGCTAGATCTGCCGCTTACAAGGAAAAGGGACAATGGACATGGATGCATACAATAAAGCCCGCTACGAACTCCTACGAGACATCAAACATGCAAAAGGACAATCTTTGAGGAAGGTGGAATCCTATTAGACTGGCTCCGGCGCTCGTCGGATGTGACAGGGCTTGCAGACAATAACGAATTACAAAGCGCAACCCAGCAGTGAGAGGACCAGTGACACAGAACTTCCAAACGAGCTCAATGCCTTTTGTGCTCGCTTTGAGGAAAACAACACACATTCTTACATGAAAGCCCCGTATGTTCCGGATGACTGTGTAATCTTGTTCTCCGTGGCCGATGTAAAAAAACAACAACCTTTAAACAGATTAACACAGATGGAACACCAGGGCACATTCTCAGAACATGTGCAAACCAGATGACAAGTGTTTTCAAATACATATTAAATCTCTTCTTGTCCTAAATTGTAATCCCAACATGTTATAAACTAACCACCCAAGAACTCCAAGGTAACCTTTCTAAATGACTATCGCCATGTAGCAATCACATCTGTAATTATGAAGTGCTTTGAAAGGCTGGTCATGAAACACATCAACACCATCATCCCAGACACCCTGGACCCGCTCCAATTCGTATAACGCCCAACAGATCAACTTCACACTGCCCTTTCCCACCTGGACAAGAGGGTAAATAACTATGAGAGAATGCTGTCTATAGACTACAGCTCAGCATTCAAGACCATAGTACCCTCCAAGCTCATCACCAAACTCTGGACCCTGGGACTGAAGACTTCCCTCTGCAACTGGATCCTGGACTTCCTGACGGGTCGGTCCCAGGTTGTGAGAGTAGGCAACAACACCTCCACCACGCTGACCCTCAACACGGGTGCCCCTCAATGGTGTGTGCTTAGTCCCCTCCTGTACTCTCTATTCACCCACGACTGCGTGGCCACGCACAACTCTAACACCATAAACAAGTTTGCTGATGACATGACAGTGGTAGGCCTAATCACAGATGGCAACTCCTCCAGGCAGGAGGTCATAGACTTGGCAGTCTGGTGCCAGGACAACAGCTTCTCCCACAGCGTTAGTAAGACCAAGCAGATGATCATAGACTACAGGGCTGTAGTGGAGTGTTTTGAGAGCTTTAAGGTCCTTGGTGTCCACAAAACTAAGGACTTAACAGGGGCCACACACTCCTGCACAGTTGTGAAGAGGGCACGATAGCACCTCTGCCTCGGCAGGAAGCTGAAAAGATTTGGCATGGGCCCTCAGATCCTCAAAAGTTCTACAGCTGCACCATCGAGAGCATCTTGACTGGCTGCATCACCGCTTGATATGGCAAATGCACCTCCCTCCACCACAAAGCACTACATAGGGTGATGCGAACGGCAAAGTACATCACTGGGGCCGAGCTCCCTGCCATCGTATCTTCAACCCCGCAGCACACACACTTACACACACACACCAACTGATTACTGGACTGCTGAATGTTTGATTTTTCTCTTGCTTTGTTTGCTCTTTTCCAAATGATGTCCGTCTCTGTTAAGCTACCCAGGAAAGGGCTGAAAATAGCCCACATTAATATATGTAGCTTTAGAAATAAGGTTAATGAAATCAATAACTTGCTAACATCAGATAACTGTCACGTCCTGACCAGTATAAGGGGTTATTTGTTATTGTAGTTTGGTCAGGACGTGGCAGGGGGTGTTTGTTTAGAATGTTTCAAGGTTTGTTGGGCTATGTTCTGTTTTAAGAGGGGTGTTTGTTTAGAGTGTTTTGGGGTTTGTTGGGCTATGTTCTATGTTAGTATATTTCTATGTTTATCTAGTATGTCTAGTTCTATGTTTAGTTAATGGGGTTGACCTTCAATTGGAAGCAGCTGCTCCTAGTTGCTTCTAATTGAAGGTCCTATTTAAGAGGGGTGTTTTTCTGTGGGATTTTGTGGGTTGTTGTTCCTTGTTTAGTGTTTGTGCACCTGACAGGACTGTTTCGTTTTGTTCTTTTTTTGTATACGTATTTATTTGATTCTCCTTCTTCAAAATAAAAAGAAGATGAGGATACATATTCCCGCTGCATTTTGGTCCAATCCTTACGACAACCGTGACAATAGCATTCATATATTAGCCATTTCTGAGATTAATTCCTTTGATGATTCAGCAATAGCAATACAAGGATATAACATCTATAGAAGAGACAGGAATGCTTATGGGGGAGGTGTATATATTCAGAGCCATATTCCTGTAATGCTTAGAGAAAATCTCATGTCAAGTGTTATTGAAGTGTTGTGGTTGCAGGTTCACCTGCCTCATCTAAAGCATATTATTTTGTGGTGTTGCCCTAGGCCGGCAAAAAATAATTGTTGTTCTGATGTGTGTAACGTGGAGCATCCTGACGCTGCACTTAAATTGTTTCTTCCAGTTATTGATAAGCATGCACCTATTAAGAAACGTCCTGTTAGAACTGTTAAGGCCCTATAGATTGATGTGCAATTGAAAATCTGTATGGTTGAGAGGGACAAAGCAAAAGAAGCGGTGAATAAGTCTGACTGCACATGTGATTGGTAAACTTTTGGGAAAAAATGTGTTTGAGTAGAAACAATGCTATTTCTCTGTAAAACAATTAACAACAGACTTTCAGCATGCTTATAGAGAGGGACACTCAACATGTACTGCACTGACACAAATGACTAATGATTGGTTGAAAGAAGATGATGATAATAAGAAGATTGTGGGAGCTGCACTGTTTTTGATATTATTGAACCATAACCTGTCGTTCAAAAAACATTCAGTATATGTTATGGCTTTTCAACTTCTGCCATATCATGGATTCAGAGATATCTATCTAACAGAACACAGAGGGTTTTCTTTAAATGGAAGCTTCTCCAATGTTAAACATGTAAAGTGTGGTGTACCGCAGGGCAGCTCTCTTGTCCCTCTACTATTTTCTATTTTTACTGATGACCTGCCACTAGCATGAAACAAAGCCTGTGTGTCTATATATGCTGATGATTCAACCCTATACATGGCAGCAACCACAGCTAGTGAAATCACAGCAACCCTAAACAGTCAGTTTTAAAAAGGGGTGGCTAGTAATAAACTAGTACTGAACATCTCTAAAACTAAAAGCATTGATTTTCCCCAAGCTGAATCATACCTCAGCTGAATCTGATCATGAATAAGGTGGCTGTTGAGTAAGTTGAGGAGACAACATTTATTGGTGTTACCTTGGATTGTAAACTGTCATGGTCAAAACATATTGATTCAATTGTTGTGCAGATGAGGAAAGGTCTGTCTGTGATAAATAGATGATCTGCTTTTGGTTAAACCACACTCCACAAAGCAAGTCCTGCACGTTCTACAGATGCTGCAAATATGGACCTAGAAAAACTGCAGCTGGCCCAGAACAGAGCAGCATGTCTTGCTCTTCACTATAATCAGAGGGCTAATATCAATACTATGCATGCGAGTCTCTCTTGGCTGAAAGTAGAGAGACACTGCATCACTTCTTGTTTTTATAAGAAACATTAATGTGTTTGAAATTCCAAAATGTTTTCATAGTCAACACAGGACACACACACTTACCCCACCAAATATGCCACCAGGGGTCTTTTCATAGTCCCCAAATCCAGAACAAATTCAAGAAAACCTACAGTATTATATAGATTGCATGGAACTCCCATTTCAGATTGCTCAAGAGAACAGCAAACCTGGTTTCAAAATACAGATAAAGCAACACCTCACTGCACAATGCCTCTCCCCTATTTGACCTAAATATTTTGTGCGTATGTACTGATGTAGGATATGTGTGACATGTTAAATGTATGTAGTTCTGTCCTTGAGCTGTTCTTGTCTATTAATGTTCTGTATTATTTAATGTTTCATGTTGCTATCACAAAAGCTAATGGGGATCTTAGAATACCAACCCCCCACCCCACACACACACACACACACACACACACACACACACACACACACACACACACACACACACACACACACACACACACACACACACACACACACACACACACACACACACACACACACACACACACACACACACACACAAACACACAGCAGATATACACAACTGAGAGCTAAACAGAGGCAACCAGATTTGGACTGAGATGGTTTTGTAATATCACATTTATGATTGATCACCAGCGTTGTCCCTAGCACTGCATAATGCAAGAATAGTGAAGGAGAAGTAACAGTTCTTCAGAAAGGCTATCCACACATTCCCTCTTTCTCTCTCTCTCTCTCTCTCTCTCTCTCTAGACAGGTATCTCACAGTAGTGAGTGATTGTTGTTAAGGGAAAAAGCTATGGTGGTGGTGTACTGGACTCTTGTGTATTTGGCAGTCAGTCTTCTGAGAGACTAGGAGTGCTGATGTCGGATAATTTTTGACTATAATGAATGGACAGGGAAAGACCTGATTCTAGATCAGCACTCGAAGACACATTTCAGTTGAAGGCATTCAGTTGTACAACTGACTAGGTATCCCCCTTTCCCCTTACTTTTCCACTCCTACTCTGAGATGCTTTATGAATATTGGCCCTGATGTGTGGTCTGTTCTGTATGTGGCTCCATCTCTAGTCATGGTGGATGCAAGCCATGTCATGTCAGTATACATTATCTTACAAACATGAAACCTGTGACGTCTGCACTCTGACTGCATGCCAAATGGCACCATATACTCTATTTAAATACACTACTGTTCAAAAGTTTGGGGTCACTTAGTTATGTCCTTGATTTTGAAAGAAAAGCAAAAAAATATTGTCCATTAAAATAACATTAAATTGATCAGAAATACAGTGTAGACATTGTTAATGTTGTAAGTGACTATTGCAGCTGGAATTTCTTTAATGAAATATCTACATAGGCGTACAGAGGCCCATTATCAGCAACCATCACTCCTGTGTTCCAATGGCACGTTGTGTTAGCTAATCCAAGTTTCTCATTTTAAAAGACTAATTGATCATTGGAAAACCCTTTTGCAATTATGTTAGCACAGCTGATTAAAGAAGCAATACAACTGGCCTTCTTTAGAATAGTTGAGTATCTGGAGCATCAGCATTTGTGGGTTGGATTACAGGCTCAAAATGGCCATAAACAAAGAACTTTCTTCTGAAACTCGTCAGTCTATTCTTGTTCTGAGAAATTAAGGCTATTCCATGTGAGAAATTGCCAAGAAACTGAAGATCACGTACAACGTTGTGTACTACTCCCTTCACAGAACAGCGCAAACTGTCTCTAACCAGAATACAAAAAGGAGTGGGAGGCCCCGGTGCACAACTGAGCAAGAGAACAAGTACATTAGAGTGTCTAGTTTGAGAAACAGACGCCTCACAATTATTCAACTGGCAGCTTCATTAAAAAGTACCCGCAAAGCACCAGTCTCAACGTCAACAGTGAAGAGGTGACTCCGGGATGCTGGCCTTAAAAGTGTTAAAAGTGACCTGTGATCCATTTATTAAAGTGGCCAGTGATTGGGTCTCAATGTAGGCAGCAGCCTCTCTGAGTTAGTGATTGCTGTTTAGCAGTCTGATGGCCTTGAGATAGAAGCTGTTTTTCAGTCTCTCGGTCACAGCTTGGATGCACCTGTACTGACCTCTCCTTGGCCCGGGTGGTTGTTGTACTTGATGATCTTTTTGGCCTTCCTGTGACATCAGGTGCTGTAGGTGTCATGGAGGGCAGGTAGTTTGCCCCCGGTGATGCGTTGTGCAGACCGCACCACCCTCTGGAGAGCCTTGCGGTTGAGGGCGGTGCAGTTGCCGTACCAGGCTGTGATATAGCCCGACAGGATGGTCTCAAGCTGTAAAAGTTTGTAAGGGTTTTGGGTGACAAGCCAAATTTCTTCAGCCTCCTGAGGTTGAAGAAGTGCTGTTGCGCCTTCTTCACCACACTGTCTGTGTGGGTGGACCATTTCAGTTTGTCTGTGATGTGTACGCTGAGGAACTTTCCACCTTCTCCACTGCTGTCCCTTCGATGTGGATAGGGGGGTGCTCCCTCTGCTGTTTCCTGAAGCCCACGATCATTTATTTTGTTTTGTTGACGTTGAGTGAGAGGTTGTTTTCCTGAAACAACACTCCGAGTCCCCTCACCTCCTCCCTGTAGGCTGTTTTGTCATTGTTGGTAATCAAGCCCACTACTGTTGTGTCGTCTACAAACTTGATGATGGAGTTGGAGGAGTGCATGGCTACGCAGTTGTGGATGAACAGGGAGTACAGGAGGGGGCTGAGCACACCACCGTGTGGGGCCCCATTGTTGAGGGTCAGCGAAGTGGAGATGTTGTTTCTTACCTTCACCACCTGGGGGCAGCCTGTCAGAAAGTCCAGGACCCAATTGCACAGGGCGGGGTTGAGACACAGGGCCACCAGCTTGACGATGAGCTTGGAGGGTACTATGGTGTTGAATGCTGAGCTGTAGTCAATGGACAGCATTCTTACAAAGGTATTCCTCTTGTCCAGATAGGATAGGGCAGTGTGCAGTGTGATGGCGATACATCGTCTGTTGACCTGTTTGGGTGGTATGCAAACTGAAGTGGGTCTAGGGTGGCCGGTAAGGTGGAAGTGATATGATCCTTGACTAGACTCTCAAAGCACTTCATGATGACAGAAGTGAGTACTACAGGGCGGTAGTCATTTAGTTCAGTTATCTTTGCCTTCTTGGGTACAGGAACAATGGTGGCCATCTTGAAGCATGTGGGGACAGTAGACTGGAACAGGGAGTGATTGAATATGTCCGTAAACACACCAGCCAGCAGGTCTGCGCATGCTCTGAGGATGCGCAGCTCTGAGGATGGGCCAGCAGCCTTGCAAGGGTTAACACGTTTAAATGTTTTACTCATGTCGGCCACGGAGAAGGAGGGGGGGGGGGGGTGCTGTCCTTGTTAGCGGGCTGAGACAGTGGCACTGTATTATCCTCAAAGCGGGCAAAGAAGGGGTTTAGTTTGTCTGGAAGCGTGACGTCGGTGTCCGTGACGTGGCTTGTTTTCTTTTTGTAGTCCATGATTTCCTGTAAACCCTGCCACATACGTCTGGTGTCTGAGCCATTGAATTGCGACTCCACTTTGTCCCTGTACCAGCATTTCGCTTGTTTGATTGCCTTGTGGAGGAAATAACTACACTGTTTATATTCAGCCATATTCCCAGACCTCTTTCCATGGTTAAATGCAGTGGTTCGCGCTTTCAGTTTTGCGTGAATACCGCCATCCATCCACGTTTTCAGTCAGTATATAGATCAATGTTGTTATCTGAGGCTGACTGGAACATATTCCAGTCCGCTTTATCAAAACAATTTTGAAGTGTGGATTCCGATTGGTCAGACCAGCGTTGAATGGTTCTAGTCACTGGTACATCCTGTTTGAGTTTCTGCCTATAAGACGGTAGGAGCAAGATGGCGTCGTGGTCGGATTTGCCGAAGGGAGGGCGGGGGAGGGCTTTGTATGCAAGTTCGAGAATAGACTGGTAGTTGTGATCCTTTCCTTAGTTTGGTCCTCTCCCTCTCAGCACGCAACAGCATGCTATCAATAATTCACAGAGGAATAGATGGCGGTAAACATATGAAACACTAAGCCTGAAACACGTACAGTACAGTACATTGGTGATTAGGTTAGACTGCCATCTGTCAATACCACTAATATAATACTTTATCATGTAGAATTCATTATGATCCTCTCTTAATAAAGATATTACAAAATTGTACTGAAGGGGTCATAGGCTATGTATCAATCGTCTCATGTTGAGATTACACCAGGGCCCTTATTCATAAAGCATCTTAGAGTAAGAGTGCTGATCTAGGATAATGTCCCCCCTGTCCACGTCATCCACTTTATTGAGATCTAAACTGATCCTAAATCAGCACTCCTAATCTAACCTATGGGTTTAAAAGCTATTGATTTAATGTTACAGGTTTAATTACAGCATTAGTACACAGGTATAACAAAGACTTTATATAAAGTGTTACCTTTTTTTCATAAACATGTCTGATTTAAAAACTCATTAATTTGAAATAATGACAATGCCCTTGTAAAGAAACCAATAAAGGTAATCAGACATGGTTCAACTTGTAAATTAAGAATGAGAGTTGGCATGCAAACTGCTAATGAGTCTTAGCAGTCCAATTTGATGACCATGTCCTCGCTCCATTATCCATAGACACTGGATTCCATTCAGCTTATTAGGAGTGGTAAGTGACGTTATGACAGGAGAGGACAGGGAGGAGTGGAACCTTGTCTATCTGGGTTGTATTCATTAGTGCACACCATTTCAAAATGTAGCAAACCTTTTGCAATGGTAAACGAAAATAAGTGAAACCCTCCATGTTACAGTCCGTTTTTTTTTATTATGTTTGGTGCCTACTAAATAAGATCCTGGTAAAGTTGAGACGAAGCATGTACAACTCCAAACTCACCTGTCTGTCAGTCATAAAGGTTACTGAGGACATTATGGAAGAGCAGAATTCATACTGTTGTCTTTGGCATCATTCAATTACAGTTAGAGCTGGGAAGTGGTGCAGAGCCATTCTTCAATTTGATGCACTGCCACCTTTTACTTAGTAGCACCTGTTTCTGGAACAGAGAGTGATGTTGAGACTTTGAACTTCCGATCCTCACCAAAACCCAGTGTTTATTTTACACTTGAAACTGCGGTCCCTGGTGGTTGACCTTGGTAGACTCTCTGAAAGCGGAGCAGTCCACCACTAGGATGGGCAGTGGATGTCCAGTTGGTGATTGCCGTTGCGGTCCCACTCTACTGGTTTACCTTGGTAGGTTCTCTGAAAGTGGAGCAGTCCACCACCAATGTCCGGTTGGTGATCGCCGTTTCAGTCCCCTTATGGTGGTTGACCCGGGTAGGATTTCTGCAAATGAAACAGGCCGCCACAAGGATGGGCAGCGGATGTCCGGATTGGGATCGCCGTTCCGGACCCGTCGTCTGGTCGTCCAGACTGGAAGATATGGGCTGTAACTTAGGTAGATGTTAACAACGCACACACACTCACAAAATATATAATTACATTTTTTACCAAATGAGCGGCGTTGTGGCACTAAGTGATGGTTGTATGGGGACTTTGTTTATGGCTCTATCACTTCCTAAGTGTCAAAGGAACTGAAATGAAATGAAAGCATAAACAAAAGAAATACGAAATATAGTTATCACACCAAAATCATCTAATTGGACTGTATTCTATATACGTCCAAGGTCCTGGCAAAATGACCCTATCATGGCATTGTCTAATGCCACATCTAGGGTGTTCCTAATTTGCAGTGTGTTGCTTAGGGCACTATCCCAAGTAACTACATGATAAGTCTACAGCTGCAAGGCACCAGCTTCAGGCAGTCTACAGGGATGACCTATGGACCTCTGTGGAGAATCTGGTGAGTACTGTAGCTGTAGAGTCAAAAGACCTAAGAGTACATTTTCATCTTTACTAAGGCTGGTATTTTGTTTGAACCCTTAAGTGATCCAAGCATAAATCCTCCTTAAATGTTCAGTTGTACGTGTGCGTTTATGCTTACATAAGCGCACATGCCAAAGGAAAGAACCAAGTATCCTGGTAGGTTGAAACCTCTTCAGAATGAGTTTGACGTCATCAGCTAATTTCTAGGTCAATGCCTGGAGGTCAGTAAGAGTTGATGTCAACCTCAAGACATATGTTAAGGGGACCTGTAGTAGTATTACTACACGTCACTGTGTCTTACACCCTTGTAGTGGTGATAGGTATGAAGGAGTCTATTTCATAGCTAGGTTATCCACGGAGGAGCTAACCTGAAGACGGAAGTACTCTTTAAGCACTGAACCAGTCGTACGCGGTGTGATCATGGTTCATGACTTCTAATAACTTTCCTCCTGAATGGAGGGTTATTTTTATTAGTGGCATGTGTCTTGACCATCAGAAGAGTATTCTGGAGATTCCCTTACACTTGTTGGAATCTGAGTGACTACTAATGTCACGGTTATCGTCGGTAGAAATGGACCAAAACGCAGCAGGTATGTGAATGCTCATCTCGACGTTTTAATGAATACAAAATGAACACCAAAATAACAAACAGAAATAACGATCGACTGACAGTCTGCAAGGCACAAGGCTAACACAGAACAATCACCCACAAATAACAAACAAACACACCCTAATATATGGGACTCTCAATCAAAGGCAGATAGACAACACCTGCCTTCAACTGAGAGTCCCAACCCCAATTAACCAAACATAGAAACAGACATACTAGACTAAACATAGAATACCTGAAAACCAAACAGTGCCCAAAAACCCCGGAATACTTAAACCAAATGCCCCTTCAACAAAACACACCACCCCGAACCACATAAAACGAATACCCTCTGCCACGTCCTGACCAAACTACAATACCAATTAACCTTATACTGGCCAGGACGTGACAACTAACTCCTCTGTTGCTATTATCAATAGCAATTTGACTTGTGAGGTCTAATCCTCTTACTGATTGTTGCTGGACTGACTGTGGTAGCATTGGTACTGGTACTCAAAAGGGACCAGTTATCCTACTGATTTATTCTGAAATATTATCCTACACATGATTAGAGCATTTTACTAGTTGTATTGTAGTTGAACCTACACACAGCAAGGCATGACTATTTTTGCAATTTGTTTTGGAGATGGAAGTCCACTGGACTTCTTTTACGACCAGTGTGGTACACCTCAGTAATATATTAGACGGGGATAATCTTAGAACACATCTAGGGGCCTGTCTGCTCAAAGTCAGACCCTATGTACGAGTTGTCAGCGGCCGCGTTGTTATGAGAATGGCTCTAACCTCTCAACCAAATCTCCTGTGCTTCAAAACGCTCAGTGGCTGTCGAGGCCTGTCAGTCACCACAGCGTCCGCGTGTGGCAACCTCTTCAGTACCTGCGAACTGAGACTAGGATATCTGTCTGTGATATCGCAAAGTGTTTCACCAGTGAGAGTCATCAGGTCAGTTGCTGGACTGACAGCATTAGTGTCATTGTAAGGGATGACAGTCCCCGACAAAGCGTATGATTTATCATCGGAAGCAGAGTACACTCTGCACATCGATGTTTACCTTACTGAGACGGCCGCAGTGCTTGCGGAAGAGTCCGAAGGGCAAGAGAAGTACATCTCAACTACAGTATTGCACGACTTCAAGGAGGAGGGAAGTAGCTCATTCACAGAGACTGCTGGCTCGAAATCATGAAAAGAATGGTCAATCAGGTTTGCTGATAGTACGATATCTCGACACATTCCATCTCCTTGGATCAGATTTCGAAGAGGTTTCGAAACATCTTTTTCCCAAGGGGTGCTTTCGACAGATACCCCTCGTGGATAACTGCATTGCAGCAAGCGTTAGGGGAAGACAGTGTGGTCAGTGGAGGAGGCACTGTGACCTGTGACCATACATGGTTGGCTTTCCAATCCATCAGTGGGAGTAACCGATCCATCAAATCTGCTCCGAGTAGCAGGGGTTCAGATTCGAGGTTGGTAACATACACAGGGTGAACGAGCGATACGTCCTGGAAGTGTAGTTTCAGCATGACTTTCAATGTGAAAGGCGAGGTAGTCTGAGTGAAACCTCGAAGTGTAGTGTTGCATCATTCCACTTTTAACCAAAGTTTAGTTGGCTTCAAAGCCATTTTGAGATAATTGAACAATATTTCAGAGATGAGCGATATTGTTGCACCCGAATCAATTATCGCATGACAAGTTAAGCAGTCCTCCAGGACTGTTTCCTGGTATGGCCGTTTAGAGTTGTGTTTAGTGGACATATTCCCCACAAAGCGGAGTGGTTGTTCGCAATGACGTGATGTGCCATTTCTGTTCAAAGTGAAAGCAGATCGACTTTTTGGATTTTGATTGGGCTTGGCTTTAACGAAGTTTTTTACCTTTTTCTTCGCAACATTTGTATCAGTCTATAGACAAAGCCTGTGGGCTTGTTTTTTGATCAAGCCGGGCCCTGGATAGGGTCTCGAGTGAGATTTTTAACTTCCTTGCTAAGGGTGTTAATTCCTGCGGACCTGGTGTCCGGCAATTCCCCGTCTAGTCCTTGTGACTTATCTATTGCCCCTTTCTCAAAATGTTCTCACTTTAGTTCTTCAGGTAGTGGAACTTCTAGAGAACATTGGTCTATGTTTTGATTGTCCTTTAACCCTTTGTTACCCTTGTGCTCTGACACTTTGTGTGGTTTGGGTGCAGGAACGTAGCGAAGAGGTCGATTGTAGCGGTAGTCATTTCGATGGCAACGTACTTTACAGTTACCATTGTTGTGTGTCATCTCTCAACGCTTCAATACCTGATAACTGGAGTGAGTGCTCCTGGTCAAACTTCAAAACCGAGTGGTCCAGGCTCTTAGCATTGCGAGCTTTTGATGCCTCAAAAGCTGTGCTTGCAAGAACTCTTGAGTTGTAAGATAGGCAAGCCAACGTGGGCTGTAGGGCCCAAGTAGGTAATGAAGGTGGGATACATGTTCGACCGAAGCATTTGTTGGAATGGTAACAGCTCTTCCATTCCTGTTTCTGTGAGTAGGCCAAAGTAAGCTGAACGAAGCCTATGATCGTAATCCTGTGGGTGTTCATTACAGGCTTGTTTGACAGTGTTAGCCAGTGAGCTATCGTGTTTGCGAGTTGCAGAACCAAAGAATTCTAATTTCAAAGCTGTGGCAAGTTTAGTGTAGTCGTTAAGCACGTGTTGCTGTTGTAGAAGAATTAACCTTGTCACGTGTCTATTCGACGTTCGCTTCAACAGGTAAAGCCTGTCAGAACCAGTAGCGTTCGGGTAACCATCCAATGCCTTCTCTATGTCAGCTAGGAACGTCTCAGTATTGTTTGGCTGACCTGGAATGGGGTCAAGGGTGGGGAAATTCTTGACGAGTTTGTCAAGGTGTTCCGCGCCAAGCGGGCGGAGAGGGTTGGCTTCATCCTGTGGGGAAATTGGGGCCGAAAGGCCAAGAGGCGAAGCCAAGCTTTGGCTTCAAAGAGGTGTCATATTACTCAATACCGAATGGCCAAGAGGAGAAGACTGAGGGACACATGAGGGAGGCAAAGTCTGAAACATATAGTCTTCACTCCTTTGAGTGTCGGACTCCGGTTGCTTGGTTGGGTAGTCATGCTGTAGCGCGTGACCATTCTGGAATTCCACCAAATTGTACCCAAGTGTGGTATTCTGCTGCATTGCAGAGTCCATTTGAGCGCTTAGAGTACTGATTTTGGACACGAGTGTCACACTTGCTCCTTTCGGTCTCAAGCTTATCTGTCATGGTTTGCAGATAGAGGTCTTGA
The DNA here is from genome assembly GCF_965601325.2 of Salmo salar. Taxonomy (NCBI): domain Eukaryota; kingdom Metazoa; phylum Chordata; class Actinopteri; order Salmoniformes; family Salmonidae; genus Salmo; species Salmo salar. Next base: position 11,390,521 of record NC_138319.1, read on the forward strand.
GAACGGAGCGAGATGTGAGTGATGAGATTTCCTCCGCTTGCTTAGAAATCACTATTTCCATCTTCATCACCTGAGTTCTCTCATCATTCATTTGGTCAGCGACTTCAATGAGTTCAGCTGATTTGTCATCCAACTTAAAAACCTCTTACATCCAGACGTTCCACTAGCGGAACACCTGCTCCAATATCCAATGATTGGCATGGCGCGAAATACAAACTCCTCGAAAATCCGAAAACTTCCATTTTTCAAACATATGACTATTTTACACCATTTTAAAGACAAAACTCTCCTTTATCTAACCACACTGTCCGATTTCAAAAAGGCTTTACAGCGAAAGCAAAACATTCGATTATGTCAGCAGAGTACCCAGCCAGAAATAATCAGACACCCATTTTTCAAGCTAGCATATAATGTCACAAAAAACAAAACCACAGCTAAATGCAGCACTAACCTTTGATGATCTTCATCAGATGACACTCCTAGGACATTATGTTATACAATACATGCATGTTTTGTTCAATCAAGTTCGTATTTATATCAAAAAACAGCTTTTTACATTAGCATGTGACGTTCAGAACTAGCATTCCCACCGAACACTTCCGGTGAATTTACTAAATTACTCATGATAAATGTTCACAAAAAACATAACAATTATTTTAAGAATTATAGATACAGAACTCCTTTATGCAATCGCGGTGTCTGATTTTAAAATAGCTTTTCGGTGAAAGCACATTTTGCAATATTCTGAGTAGATAGCTCGCCATCACGGGCTAGCTATTTTGACACCCACCAAGTTTGGTACTCACCAAACTCAGATTTACTATAAGAAAAATTTGATTACCTTTGCTGTTCTTCGTCAGAATGCACTCCCAGGACTTCTACTTCAATAACAAATGTTGGTTTGGTTCCAAATAATCCATAGTTATATCCAAATAGCGGCGTTTTGTTGTGCGTTCAAGACACTATCCGAAATGGTAAATCAGGGTCGCGAGCATGGCGCAATTCGTGACAAAAGATTTCTAAATATTCCATTACCGTACTTCGAAGCATGTCAAACGCTGTTTAAAATCAATTTTTATGCGATTTTTCTCGTAAAAAAGCGATAATATTCCGACCGGGAGTCGTTGTTTTCGTTCAAAGACTGAAAATGAAAACATGGAGTCGTCTCGTGCACGCGCGCCCCAGTCTCATTGTTCTCAGATCGACCACTTACCAAATGCGCTACTGTTTTTCAGCCATGGCCTGCAAAGTCATCATTCAACGTTCTGGCGCCTTCTGAGAGCCTATGGGAGCGTTAGAAAATGTCACGTTACAGCAGAGATCCCCTGTTTTGGATAGAGATGATCAAGAAGGCCAAGAAATGGTCAGAGAGGGCGCTTCCTGTTTGGAATCTTCTCAGGTTTTGGCCTGCCAAATGAGTTCTGTTATACTCACAGACACCATTCAAACAGTTTTAGAAAGTTTGGAGTGTTTTCTATCCAAAGCTAATAATTATATGCATATTCTAGTTTCTGGGCAGGAGTAATAATCAGATTAAATCGGGTACGTTTTTTATCCGGCCGTGAAAATACTGCCCCCTATCCATAACAAGTTAATCATTGTGTTCATTAACTGATCATCTTTGGTCTGCAGCATTTTGAGAAGAACATTGTTACTTTGAGTAACGTTCAACAAAACTGCATGCATGTTATCAAGCTGCTCGCTCCTGTTTGTAGATAACTCGTCAGATTTATCTAGTTTGGCATGGACATCGTCGTATTTAGTTTTGGCTGTATCGAGTTGTTCCTGTAGAAGACGATTTTGTTCCTGTAGAAGATGATTTTGTTGAAGAGTTTGTGCTCTTTCATCATCATATGTTTTTGCAATGACATTTTTTTATTTTTTTTATTTCACCTTTATTTAACCAGGTAGGCTAGTTGAGAACAAGTTCTCATTTACAACTGCGATCCTGGCAAAGATAAAGGAAAGCAGGGTGACACAAACAACAACACAGAGTTACACATGGAATAAACAAACATACAGTCAATAACACAATAGAGAAAAAAAGTATATATACAGTGTGTGCAAATGAGGTAAGATAAGGGAGTTAAGACAATAAATAGGCCATAGTGGCAGAAAATAATTACAATTTGGCAATTAAACACTGGAGTGATAGAAGTGCAGAAGATGAATGTGCAAGTAGAGATACTGGGGTGCAAAGGAGCAAAAATAAATAAATAACAGTATGGGGATGAGGTAGTTGGATGGGCTATTTACAGATGGGCTATGTACAGGTGCAGTGATCTGTGAGCTGCTCAGACAGCTGGTGCTTAAAGTTAGTGAGGGAGATATGGGTCTCCAGCTTCAGTGATTTTTGCAATTTGTTCCAGTCATTGCCAGCAGAGAACTGGAAGGAAAGGGGGCCAAAGGAGGAATTGGCTTTGGGGGTGACCAGGGAAATATACCTGCTGGAGCGCGTACAATTGGTGGGTGCTGCTATGGTGACCAGTGAGCTGAGATAAGGCGGGGCTTTACCTAAAAAGACTTATAGAGGACCTGGAGCCAGTGGGTTTGGCGACGAATATGAAGCGAGGGCCAGCCAACGAGAGCATACAGGTCACAGTGGTGGGTAGTATATGGGGCTTTGGTGACAAAACGGATGGCACTGTGATAGACTGCATCCAATTTGCTGAGTAGAGTGTTGGAGGCTATTTTGTAAATTACATCGCCGAAGTCAAAGATAGGCAGGATAGTCAGTTTCATGAGGGTATGTTTGGCAGCATGAGTGAAGGATGCTTTGTTGCGAAATAGGAAGCCGATTCTAGATTTAATTTTGGATTGCAGATGCTTAATATGAGTCTGGAAGGAGAGTTTACAGTCTAACCAGACACCTAGGTATTTGTAGTTGTCCACATATTCTAAGTCAGAACCATCCGGAGTAGTGATGCTGGATGGGCGGGCAGGTGCGGGCAGCGATCGGTTGAAGAGCATGCATTTAGTTTTACTTGCATTTAAGAGCAGTTGGAGGCCACGGAGGAGAGTTGTATGTCATTGAAGCTCGTCTGGAGGTTAGTTAACACAGTGTCCAAAGAAGGGCCAGAAGTATACAGAATGGTGTCGTCTGCGTAGATGTGGATCAGTGAATCACCAGCAGCAAGTGCGACATCATTGATGTATACAGAGAAAAGAGTCGGCCCAAGAATTGAACCCTGTGGCACCCCCATAGAGACTGCCAGAGGTCTGGACAACAAGTCCTCCGATTTGACACACTGAACTCTATCTGAGAAGTAGTTGGTGAAACAGGCGAGGCAGTCATTTGAGAAACCAAGGTTCATAGAATAGATGCTTCGGTGGTTGTCGGTATTCTCGTTCTAGATGTACGTAATTTCTAGCAGCAGACTAGTAACCATATGTCTAATATTTGCTCTTATTCTGTAGTGATCGATAGTCTCAGAGTTGAACCATTTATAACCGTGTGACCAAATTACAGCTGTATGGTTTCCAATGGCCTATAGAATTGTAACGATTCCAATGTGGGAACTCTGTCCCGGCATTTTCTGACTTCTTAACCATTTGTGACACGTGGGTCTCTTTGGCATGAAATGTAAATTTCGTCACGGGTGGTTTTATACACTTCAGAGAAAAGGGCGATCCATGACACCTAATGTGATGTCTGGGCTCACGGGGGTGTGGCCACTGACTAGTTAATCTTTATCTGAAAATCCATACTCTTATTTAGAAGGTTAAGGCTAGGCACCACAGGCAACAATTGTGATTTTGCTTCCATTTGTCAATTTTCAGATTTTGGGACATTTTGCAACTATAACTTCTGCACTTTCATAAAATGTACAAATAAATCGGCAATACTGTATATAAATACTTTATTTGCATCATTTTATCCCAACTCCATCAACTACACCTACCATAAATGTCGTTCTTGATAGCATGTTTCACGTAAAACCGCTATTTTGAAAACTCTCCATGTTGAATCATATATCATTCAAAAGCTTATTTTCCGGAGCATATCATTAGCTAGTCCATACATGGCTATATCCTTTGTAGAAGTAGCGCTTCGTGCTGAAAGATTAGTAATTTCCTGACATCCGATTGGTTACTGGCATTTAAAGGCCATTTCCGGCAACTTCATTGGTTAAAATGCCTCACTTGCCGTTAAGCACTTCCTTGTTCCTTGTCTCCCGTGAAGAATCAACGTAAAGAGAGACAAAATTAGAAAATCTCGAAGAATATACCTAAAGTATGTGAATAAAAATAGGCGGTCTCAGTTAGCCAATGCGAGAAAAGCAGTGAAAGAAAGAAACAATTTGCCTGATCCGCCGATTGAGGCAGTGACAGTACAGGTAGAGGAGGAAAATGAGGTAGCCCGCAGCAGCGCGTCGAGACGCAAGTTAGTTGAGTTGAAGATGACAACTTGCAGCGATCAACCAGACAGCAGCCAGCCAACAGTGGCTTTCATTCCACATATCTCAAATAAACCTGTACATGATTTGATTTGCCCTAAGTGTCTAAACACTGGACTGAAAATCACCATAGACTTCACCAACCAGTGATTCTGTAATTCTGTCATGATAGAATGTGCAGACTGTTTAGGTGATCGTAATGCATTTAGGAGGGGTGTTTACACTTCCTCCAGGCTGCAGGAGTGCTCCAGGGGAGATGTGGCATTTGATATAAATGTGAGGATGGTTCTTCTAGCCCACGAACTTGGACTTGGTTATGCAGCTCTAAAGAAAATAAGCAAAGCCTTAGGGATTCCTTCCTTGCATCTCAGCTCATATCAGAGACATGAGAGGAGAATGACAGGTAAATCAAAAGGGAGAGTGGCCCATTATTGCCAGGAGACTTGCTGTCTATAAATAATATTTATTTCCTTGCTCCAGCAAATGTATTCAAAGTTAATAAAACAGAGTGATAGGAAAACATAACTATACAATGAGACTGTCACATAGGCCTACAGTGTCATCGGGCTGTAGCCTAATGTGATTAGTGAGAAATTAGCTTTGCGTAAAGTAAATACATGCTGATATGGTAATATTTAGTCCTCAAGTTATGTCTGTAATGTAGACAGACATAATAAGTACTTTTTCCCCCCACTTTAGTTGCAGAGATTCATCGAGAGCTACAGTCAATGGAGAGTGCTGCAAAGATAATTAGAAGAGCATACGCAGATATAAACCCAGGCATAGCAGAGTTGCTGAAGGAGGATGAGGATGGCAACATAGACATGAATGTATCCTTCGATGGCACTTGGCACAAGATAGAATTCACTTCCAACTACGGGATAGGTGTGTGCATTGGTGCTGGTACCAGCGAGCCATAGAAAATTGTGAAAATCCACCCCGTCACAAAAACCTTGGAGGCCATAAAAAAATGCAATAGAGAGGTTGCACAGAAAATGGTACCTGTATATCATAGGATGTCAAATGATAACGTCCTCAAAAGAATGTAGCACGGAGGAACCCAGAATGCAAATGAATGTCTGAACTTTGTAATATGGTCGCAATGCCCCAGAACTGTCTTCATTGTCAAGAGCCGCATTGATGGAGCAGCCAGTGTGGCAGTAGCCACGTTCAATGAGGGAGCCACTGCTATAACAAATGTGATGAACAAATTGTGCATTGACAGCACTTTGGTGACACTGGAGCAATCAGAGAGGAGTTGTGAGAGCTGATTCTGCTTCAATGGAGTGTGCCAAGCGTAGGCGCAGGTCCCATGACACAGTCAAGAATGTAAAGCGTCACCAGCAACAACTCAAGAGGGCCTTACATATGGGGCAGGCATAGCTGATTAATGTTCTGCACATTTCAACAGCCATACAAAATCCTTGTATGTGACAAATTGAGCAAAGTGATATGAGAATTTGCCCAAAACTGCATATTTACCCAAAAGACCAGTATTCAAAGCATATGCTCTACTGCTTGAAACAAATGTATTAAACGTGCTAATGTATTTGTAAAAGGTATATTTTATGTTTATTTGTCAGTTTAGAAGTGATATATAAATTAGAGTTGAATTAATGTGACATAAATAATCATATGGAAAGTACATTTTAATTGCATTAGCCTATCTTTATTGGCCATTTTCTCAAAATGACATGTTCCCGGTGTGCCAATTCATTTTCCTCAGTCCTCAAAGGATGTACATTCCCATTATTCCACACACAGGTCCTTGGGTCTTATGGTCAGACTTTTACAGAGGCTTTTTTTATCTCTTATGTCGTTTTGATTTTAAGTGTCACTGTATGTGTAAATATATGCAAAATATGTATCCGTCATACATGTGAATAGTGTTTTTTTAAATAATTCCATGAAATGATAATATTTTGATAAACTGATCTGTAAAAATCTAACCATTGAGTGTCTTATCACAATAAAACAAACAAAAAACATTCTGCCTTGAAGCAATGTGTTGAAAAACAGATTCTCGTAATATGCAAATTAGCATACATTTAAGGACGGTTTGCCTCATTTGCATATTTGAATTTTAAAATAAATAAAACTTGTAAGACAATAATATATTGCATTTATGTATACTTTCAACTGGTAAAGTTTCAGACTGATGAGAGTAAAGGGGGAAAATATCCCTATTAGCCTGTGGTGCCTGGCCCTAACATCACATTACATCTTTCACAAATAGTTTCATGTTTAATCACATACGTTTCACAATATTTAGATGTAAACCTGACAGCTGGGAAATGTACACTTTAGAAAATACAGTTATATGTGTTTCCTGTCCTTCATGAGGTCACCAAATGAAACCCACTCGTCATAACTTTCCGTTAGGTGTTCACGGACCATTCCCACATTCTCAGAAATATTGTTTAATTCTCCCATTTTGGAGATTAGGAGTTTTGAACAAAATAAGTCTTTGTTCTGGTAGACTCGCAATACTGCATGGCAGTTTCTACTAGGTATTTATGACGTGTTCTAAAGTCATAAAACCGTAGAGAGAGAGAGAGAGAGAGAGAGAGAGAGGTCTATGATCCTCCCTCCAGGGCACGTCATGACACCTGTGCCATGTAAAAATCTTCCCAGCCTGAAATAGTTCCCAGTCGTTCTGATTGTGTTCTGACTGTGACGTCATGCAGTAACATTTCTCCCAGCGTGAAAATGTTCCCAGTTTAATAATTGCACGAGCATCTCTTTATGTGGATGGCTGAGCTCGTGCGGATGTTTCTCTCACACCATCCCTCGACCTCTAAAAACTGTTCTGTGGGCACAACTGTTCTGTGCTTCACACATCTGCCAATCAATGGTGTCCAGGTGTATTGACTCTGACCAATCAGAAGCTTGTTGAGGCGTGAGGTCAGCATATAAATACCCAGACTCGCGTGTCGAAGCTTTGAGAGTTGATGTGAGGAGAGATTTTTTGCGAATGCAAAAACTTGGGTGCTACGTTTTCGATTGACAATGCATATATTTATTTGTTTGTTTGTTTGTTTGGTTGTTAGTTAGTTATTTAGCTATTTATACAAAAAACGTAAAACTGCACACCTCTGAGAACAAGCCATCTCGACCAGTTTACAGCTAATTACGCTAGTTAACTAGATAAATCAAGGGCGAGTCAGGGTGAGAGAAACATCTGCATGTGCAGTTATTGACTAGGAACACTCTGTGAAAATGTTTACAACATGATGTCACAATCCAAACATAATCAAAATGATTGGGAACTATTTCACGCGGGGAAGATTATTACATGACACACCACACTTTGCATGTTTGACAACTGAGAAGCTTCCATTAAAGAAAACCCTCTGAGTTCTATTAGATAGATAGCTCTGAATCCACAGTATGGCTGAGGTTGAAAAGCCAAAACACATACGTTTTTTCAACAACAGGTTATAGTTAGGTCTGTTGCAGTTAGCGTGTTACCGGCACACCGGCATTCATGAGTCATGACCGCAGTAACCGTTGAGTCATGGTAATCTCCTCTTATGCACACTGGACATGTGTTAGTAGTACCCAACGATTATCAGGTCGCTAATGGCCTTGTACTCAGAGCTCTATTGTCTCTCTAACCACTCTCACATCAATGCAAATGCAATTGAAAAAATCCCATCAAACAATTATCATCAAAACACTATGTGGTTTTAAAACTCACCTCACTGTGATTGATCAATTTGAAGAAAGAAATTCAACAGCAGGTTGAAACTGAGTGGAAAACATGGTCATTCTGGATGTAGTTTCAAAGCCTAATTCAACGAAATGTGCAGGGCTTCTAAGATGATGATTAACTCAAAACACCATATGCATATTAGTGGCTGAAAAAACAACAACATTTAAATAATGATTTATACAATACATGGCCTACCACATATTACACATTAAATCATTGTTTTTAGCCTAAATTAAACAAATTAAGCATTATGTAATATGTGTTTTATTTTGAATAGCCTAGTAATAGGGAATTGTTTATATTTTCATAATTAATGGAATCACATATGACCTTTAGCTACAGAATATCTCACCACTGTGTGTTTCCATCTCCTCCCCTCTCTCCTTCATTCCTTTCTCCAGTGCGCAGAAAGAGGGGTTGTCAACAGTTTAATTAAATAGGTTTTGTTGTGAAAACATGTTACTATCAATGTTCCCGAACAGATCTCACTTGGTTTCCCAAATTAAGCACGCTACAGGACTGTTTTGCTAGCACAGACTGGAATATGTTCCGGGATTCATCCAATGGCATTGAGGAGTATACCACCTTTGTCACCGATTTCATCAATAAGGGCATCGAAGATGTCGTCCCCACAGTGACCGTACGTACATATCCCAAAAAGAAGCCATAGATTACAGGCAACATCTGCACCGAGCTAAAGGCTAGAGCTGCTGATTTCAGACGGGCTAAATACCTTTTATGCTCGCTTCGAGGCAAGCAACACTGGAGCATGCATGAGAGCACCAGCTGTTCCGGACGACAATGTGATCATGCTCACCATAGAAGATGTGAGCAAGACCTTTAAACAGGTCAACATTCACAAGGCTGCGGGGCCAGACGGATTACCAGGATGTGTACTCAGAGAATGCACGGACCAGCTGGCAAGTGTCTTCAGTGACATTTTCAAACTCTCCCTGACCGAGTCTGTAATACCTAAATGTTTCAAGCAGACCACCAAAGTCCCTGTGCCTAAAAAAGTGAAGGTAACCTGCTTAAATGACTACCGCCCCGTAGCGCTCACGTCAATAGCCATGAAGTGATTTGAAAGGCTGGTCATGGCTAACATCAACGCCATCATCCCGGAAACCCTAGACCCACTCCAATTTCCATACTGCCCCAACAGATCTACAGATGACGCAATCTAAATCGCACTCCACACTGCCCTTTCCCACCTGGACAAAAGGAACACCTATGTGAGAATGTTGTTCATTGACTACAGCTCAGCATTCAAAACCATAGTGCCCACAAAGTTCATCATTAAGCTAAGGTCCCTAGGACTAAACAGCTCCCTCTGCAACTGGATCCTAGACTTCCTGATGGGCCGCCTCCAGGTGGTAAGGGTAGGCAACAAAACATCTGCCACGCTGATCCTCAACATGGGGGCTCCTCAGGGTTGCATGCTTAGTCCCCTCCTGTACTCCCTGTTCACCCATGACTGGATGGTCAAGCACAACTCCAAGACCATCATCATTAAGTTATCTGATGACACAACGGTGGTAGGCCTGATCACTGACAACGATGAGACAGCCTATAGGGTGGAGGTCAGAGACAACAACCTCTCCCTTAACGTGAGCAAGAGAAAGGAGAAGATTGTGGACTAGAGGAAAATGAGGGCCAAACATGCCCCCATTCACATCGACGGTGCTGTAATGGAGAGGATCAAGTGTTTCAAGTTCCTTGGTGTCCACATCACCAACAAACTATCATGGTCCAAGCACACCAAGACAGTCATGAAGAGGGCACAACAAAACCTATTCCCCCTCAGGAGACTGAAAAGATTTGGCATGGGTCCTCAGATCCTCAAAAGGTTCTACAGCTGCACCATTGAGAGCATCCTGACTGGTTGCATCACTGCCTTGTATGGCAACTGCTCAGCCTCTGACCGCAAGGCACTACAGAGGGTAGTGCCCACGGCCCAGTACATCACTGAGACCAAGCTTCCTGCCATCCAGGACATCTATACCAGGCGGTGTCAGAGGAAGGCCCTAAAAATTGTCAAAAACTCCAGCTACCCTAGTCATAGACTGTTCTCTCTGCTACCGCACGGCAAGCAGTACCGGAGCGCCAAGTCTAGGTCCAAGAGGCTTCTAAACAGCTTCTACCCACAAGCCATTAGACTCCTGAACATCTAATCAAATGGCTACCCAGACTATTTACACTGCCCCCCCCCCCCCCCCCCCCTTTACATCGCCGCTACTCTCTGTTGTTATCATCGCTTTAATAACTCTACCTATATGTACATATTACCTAAACTAACCGGTGCCCCCGCACATTGACTCTGTACCGGTAGCCCCTGTGTATAGTCTCGCTATTGTTATTTTACTGCTGCTCTTTAATTACTTGTTACTTTTATTTCTTATTCTTACTCCTGTTGTAAGAATAAGTGTATTCTACACCTGTTGTATTAGGTGCATGTGACTAATACAATTTGATTTGATTTGATAGCGTCACTGCTATTAGCTTGACAACTGACATTTGGACCAGCAAAATCAACTCCATTAGCTTTCTGACTGACAGCACTGTGGGTCGTCAAGGATTACGCACGGCAAGCGGTACTGGAGCGCCAAGTCTAGTTCAAAAGGCTCCTTAACAGCTTCTACCCCCAAGCCATAAGACTGCTGAACAATTAATCAAATGGCCACCCGGACTATTTGCATTGACACCCCCCCTTTTGTTTTTACACTGCTTCTACTCACTGTTTATTATTACTACATACATGTACAAATGATCTTGATTAACCAGTACCCCTGCACATTGACTCGGTACCGGTACCCCCTTTATATAACCTCAATATTATTATTTTATTGTGTTACTTTTTTTTTTACTTTAGTTTATTTAGTACACATTTTCTTAACTTTATTTTCTTACAACCACTATTGTTGGTTAAGGGCTTGTAATTAAGTATTTTACGGCAAGGTCTACAACTGTTGTATTCGGCGCATGTGACAAATTTAATTTGATGAGATTTTTAAGTCAAAACCGAAAGGTTGCGCGAATCCCCGAGCTGCCAAGATAAAAATCTGTCATTCTGCCCCTGAACAAAACAAAGCAGGAACCCACTGTTCCTAGGCCGTCATTGTAAATAAGAATTTGTTCTTAACTGACTTGCCTAGTTAAACAAAGATTAAATAAAAATAAAAATAAAAAGTCGCTTTGGATAAAAGTGTGCTAAATGGCATATACTGTACATTATTTCTGTCACTGAGGATATACCAGGATATACGTTAATATAACCCTATGTAACCCTATGTAACAGTTATGTAAGCCTCATAGCTTTAAATGAGTGAAAGCACAGTTCCATCATGTCACTTGTACTGTAACTACAGCATTCCTCCTCTGTTGCCCTTGTTGTTGCTGTTGCCCAGGGCTCTGCCACTGAAGTGTGCAGTAGAGTCTTGTTATAGAATCCATCTTCAAGGCAAAGAGGGTTTTGCTCCACTGGCTGATAAGAGAAGCCCATAGCCTGGTCTTTAATCAGCACCCTGTAGTGTGTGTGTGTGTGTGTGTGTGTGTGTGTGTGTGTGTGTGTGTGTGTGTGTGTGTGTGTGTGTGTGTGTACACAGCTCTACCTCACTCCTAGACCAGAGCAGGGGAGCACAGTGGACCTCTAACGATGTGACACTCTCATAATAATGATGACGGAGTGTGCTCTTTATCAGTATGTATGTGTGTGTGTGTGCGCACGCGCCTGTGTGTGTCTGACAAAATGTTGAAAAAGTCCAAACTCAGCATAAGGATTAAACTTTGTCTTACATCGTGTCTTAGCTTTGAAAGGTGCATCTTCCTAAATCTAATGATTAAACCCTGACGGTTGATAATGAGGTTGTGCTGCCTACACTTTTTTTTGTGTGCTTGTCAGTGCTCATTATATTCCAGCAGAGACACCTGCAGTTTCGCTCAGTGCATGCAGTCCACACATCAAAGAGTGGAGGCACTGGAAGCTTGCATGCTATATGTAGCTATTGTATAGGCAGTGGTAGGCTACATTGTGTATCCTGTCTAGCACTGAGCATAGATGATACAAAAGCATTCACATTTAACCAAACTTGTATCTCTGGGAATATGCAGAATCAGGTCAGATTAAAATGAGATGATATGATGCCTGTTCATAATGCAACATCTCTTCTTGTGAACACTGTTTACGTAACAAGGGCTATACACACACTTCCCATGCTCATTTATCTTACATTCAATTGAAACCGCTCGGCTGTGTTTGTTTTTCTCCTCCTGTGTTACGGTTGTTCGATGACCAAACTCAATGATCCATCCAGGAATGTAACAAATGTATTGCTACACAGCACATTGACTGATGTGTTTACAAAGGTGAGTGTTAATCAGATCATTTGAGTCCAGCCATCAGTAAAGAATACATTTGAATGCGTTATTGGTACATTGATATATTTCTAATCCCACTACACTATCTGTCTAATAAAGTATAGTGTTTCACGGCCTAGGCCTAGGGAGATGGTAATAAGGCACTGAACAACTTGGTGAAGTCAAGTGTTTTAACACAAGCAGAGTTGCCAACAACCGGATGAATCCGGTTTTCAGGGATACAGCTAATTCAACCTAGCTACCTTTTCCACTGAAGACCGGATGTGGTTACTCCACTCATGTGTGTTTTTACGCCTGCTATGTTAGGTTGGTGTTGTATTTACAGCAGTCATCAAGTGGTAGGTAGTGAACTTGGATATTTACAGGATGGATCCCCACATCAAGAAAAGCAAGAATATAAAATGGTCTAGTGCACACTCTTTACAGTGAACTACAGCTATTACCATTGAGCTACACTCATGCCTCACAACAAGCATCTTGTAGGCCTAGATTGAAAATGGCAGATGGAGAGGTAGGTAACCGCTGCTCCTGAGTGGCACAGCGGTCTAAGGCACTCCATCTCAGTGAAAGAAGCATCACTACAGGCCCTGGTTCAAATCCAGGCTGTATCACATCCGGCTGTGATCGGGAGTCCCATAGGGCGGTGCACAATTGGCCCAGCGTCATCCGGGTTTGGCTGGGGTAGGCTGTCATTGTAAATAAGAATTTGTTCTTAACTGACTTGCCTAGTACAATAATTTCAAAAAAATGTCAGCAGTCTACTGTACCTGCTTCCTCCTGGAACTCTCAATAAATTCCCTAGTTTTTCCAGAAATCCTGGTTGGATTTCCTGCTTATTCCCTCCTGATTCCAGGAATCCTCCAACCGGGATGTTGGGAAAACCAGGGAACTTATTGAAAGTTACAGGAATTTTGCAACCCTACCAGAAGGTGAAAAACAGACTGGTAACCCTCCTACCTGGATTGGATCATACCAACACACTTCTACAGAGAGTTCACATTATCTCTCTAAAACACATCACAGTATTACACTCATAAGCAGATGAATGTCATTCATAAATTCATCAGCACAGAACAAAATGCCCATGCAATAAATCAATCCGGCGCGTCGCACCCCCCTGGAAATGCACGTTGGAGCACGGCAAAGTTTGCAACAATGAATTGGTATATAAAATGTGTAAAGTGAGTAATACATGAAGTTTATTAACTGCAGAATGCATAATACTAGAGGACCATGTAAATAAAGTAGCCTAGTGAATAAACTTGTATAAACCAAATGCTTACTGAGATTAGGCTAATAACATGAAGATAAATGTGGTGTTCCCCCGCTCAGACGTTGCATGTATCAACCAATGGTTGTGTGCCACATCATCGACTGTGCCATTGGCATAAAATGTGATTAGCTGATATGTAAAATACCTATCCAGGTATTGTAAGATATGGCACACAGTATGTCAGCAATGTCTGAGCAGGGGAACACGACTGCTCTCTGGTGAAGCATGTTTACGATACTCAAAGTAAACACAAGAACTGGAGGACACTGGGAAAGAAACAACGTGTGGATTAGCGAGCGAAGGAGGGCGCATGGCAGCAGTGGGCGGCTCGATTCTGAGTTTCCTGAAGTCCCACACAGAGATGGAAGTCATCATTTCGGAGGACCGGGCGAGGAAGCGGGTGTATGGCGAGAAGAAGTGAGGTGCAAACCAGAACCGACTGCAAAATACAAGCCGAGTACTTTCTCCTTTGGGTCAAGTACAGGAGAGAAAAGTGGATGTTACGTGCCTGAAGACCCAGCGCAGTTGACAGATAGTGAACTTAAAATTGATCCTGACAAAAGTTAGGAGAAAGAACCTGCATCGTCAGATGAGGTGAAGGCTTCCGAGCCTCACCCCAATGATCAGGAAAATGCCGAAGATAACTCTGGCCCAGTGGGAGTACAATTCATAGAGAAAGTGGATCTATGCCTTTCGGACGATCTGTTTGTGGTATCAGGCTGGGTGAAGGAGTTGTGTGCTGTCAATTAGGTCAAAGTATCCAGAGGTGGATTTTTTTGTGTCTGCTGCTCTGAGGGAGATGGCGCTGGGCTTTTCGAGTGTCGGAACGAAAGTGGTGTCCTGCTTAGCTCTTCGGAGCAGAGCGTGTCACGTCCTGATCAGTAAAGGGGTTATTTGTTATATTAGTTTGGTCAGGACGTGGCAGGGGGTATTTGTTTAGAGTGTATCGGGGTTTGTTGGGCTATGTGTTTTGTAGAAGGGTGTTTGTTTAGAGTGTTCCGGGGTTTTGGTTAATGTTCTATGTTAGTATATTTCTATGTTCTAGTCTAGTCTTTCTAGTTCTATGTTTAGTTTATTGATTTGGCCTTCAATTGGAGGCAGCTGTTCCTCGTTGCCTCTGATTGAAGGTCCTATGTATAGGGGTGTTTTGGTAATGGGAATTGTGGGTAGTTATTTCCTGTTTAGTGTATGTAGCACCTGACGGGACTGTTTAGTGTCGGTCCGTCGGTCGGTCCGTCGGTCGGTCGGTCGGTCGGTCCGTCCGTCGGTCGGTCCGTCGGTCCGTCCGTCGGTCCGTCCGTTCGTGTATACGTCTTTCTTTTGGTTTTTCCTTCTTTTATAATAAATAAGAAGATGAGTATACATTTTCCCGCTGCACCTTGGTCTACTTCATATGACACCTGTTACAGAGCGCTTCTGAAAGGAGTGATAACTGGAGTGGGGTTGAGTTTTAAGGTGGATCAACTGAAGTTGGGGATCCCCGATGTCTGTGATGTACGGCATTTGGTGTCAAGCAAAACCGGTAGCGAGCGCGAGACTGAGAAGAACCTGTCTGTCCTTCTGAATTTTGATGCAGAGGGTTTGCCAGATAAAGTCATGCTAGGGTATATAAGTTTTCCCGTGAGAGCTTTTCTTCTGAATCCACTATGGTGTTTCAGGTGCCACGTTTATGGTCATGTTGCTGCGGTATGTAGGAGGGAGATTACGAGGTGTGATACGTGTGCAGGAGGGCATGGGACAAAAGAGTGCGTTGTTTTTGAATTATGGGGATCAGCCATGTTGTTGGGGATCAGAAATGTCCTGTGCGAGTGAGACAGATTGAAGTTTCCAGGGTGAGCGCAGTGCAGAAAGTGTCATATGCTGAGGCAGTAAAGAAAGTAGAGAATGGTGGGCAAAGGGTGAAGGGAGCCTGAGAGGATCCCTGTGAGTAGTAGACCAGTACAGAGTGACCCAAACAGTTTGTGCTTTAGTAAGGTTGGCTTCTTGGAGTTTATTGCTATGGTCATCAATTGTGCTGCACAGATGGAAAGGAAATCCCAGAAGATTGAATTGGTAGTAACTTCAAAAGATACGTTTTTGGGAATCAGAGATTTTAGTGCAGAAAAACAACAGGGGGTTTTGAGAGAAGGGGTTACAGCCTCCCAGGTGTAGGATCTTAGAACAGCCTCAACTCTACAAGGTGTCAAAAGCATTCCACAGGGATGCCGGTCCATGTTGACTCCAATGCTTCCCACAATTGTGTCAAGTTGGCTGGATGTCCTTTGGGTGGTGGACCATTCTTAATACACACGGGAAACTGTTGAGCGTGAAAAACCCAGTAGCGTTGTAATTCTTGACACAAACCGGTGCGTCTGGTACATACCACCATACCCCATTCAAAGGCCCTTGAATCTTTTGTCTTGCCCATTCACCCTTTGAATGCCACCCATACACAATCCATGTCTCAATTGTCTTAAAGCTTAGAAATCCTTCTTTAACCTGTCTCCTCCCTTTCATCTACACTGATTGAAGTGGATTTAACATCAATAAGGGATCATAGCTTTCACCTGAATTCATCTGGTCAGTCATGGAAAGAGCAGGTGTTCTCATTGTTATGTATACTCAGGGTTAGATGGCTGTGCAATTTCCTTTTTTCCCCATTCCCTTTTTTTGTGATCAAATGTGGAATGCACTTGCCAAACTATTAATGGCATCAATATGCAAACAAAGTGTCTCGTCTGCCAGAAAACCACACGAAGAAGAAGAAGAACACAAGCGAAATCAAGCAAACACAGTAGTAGGTGATTGATTTAGCACATATTTCAAAACATGACCGATATTAGTTAGAAAAGGACTTTGATAATAATGTTATAAATACTGGGGGTAATCCTACAGCATAAAATCTTATGTTTAGGCATAAATTAATATATGCATTAAATATATTAAATATTAAAGCATTAGACGTCTCACTAAAGGCATCAGTCATACAAAAGTTATATTAAAATCCAAACTTGTTCTCTTGCAGATTAGTAAAAATCTGTCCCCCCCCCCATGTTCAAGAATGGCCTTTTCCCCTTTATTCAGATTATAACCTCTCACTTTCGGTTATTTGAAAATGAAATAATATCCAAAATATCGCTATTTTTTAAACAAGCCATAGAAAGTTGGTTGCAATTTCAGCTTAATCCACCAGAAAAAAAAACAGAACAAATAATACAACAAATATTGTGGTTAAACTCAATGATACTAATTGATAAAGATGTAAATGATATCATAAATAGGACTGTCTGTTCTACTCAAAACTACAACCCACTAATTGCAGCATTACCACAAAAATGGAATAGGCAAGTGGAAGTGGGGAAAAGTAAGGAACTTGTCTGCTGGCCCTGCATTAAAGACAAAAATTGGTCAACTTAAGGAGTTTGCAAAGCTGTCATCAAGGCAAAGGATGTCTACTTTGAAGAATCTCAAATATAAAATCTATTTTGATTTGTTTAACACTTTTTTTGGTTACTACATGATTCATATGTGTTATTTCATAGCTTTTATGTCTTCACTATTATTCTACAATGTAGAAAATAGTAAAATAAAGAAAAACCCTGGAATGAGTAGGTGTGTCTAAACTTTTGACATGTACTGTATGTTCATTATGTGGGAACATGAATTAATGAAAACTGCGAGGCTGGCATCAAGATGCATCTTCACAATTTTTCTAGTTAGGCCTAGCCTACATTTCGCTGATTCCACATCTGGGAAAGTTGAAACCGGTTTTACTTAATCAGTTCTTATAGTGGGGATGCAATGACAGTGCAAATCAATTGTCTGGTACATACATTAGGCAGCTGGTTCGGTCCCGAGGTGCTGAACTCCAGTCCAGTTTTTCCCCAATGCCGTGCTCAGCCCAAACGCAGTTCCATGCGATCTGTGATGCTGCAGCGGCTCACAGACGGTCAGGTACAGTTAGCCAGTAGCCTACAGACTGGGACTTGACAAACAAACAGTGGAGCTCCAATGTCTCCAGTCGAGATTTCATTAGCAGAAGATAAAGCTAATATTCAAAGGTGTCGAATTGTTTAGGATTATAACCAGGAAGTGCTTGCTGTTTTCTATCAACGCACTTTAAGGTAAATGCACAAATTAGACATAATCTGAGTTTGGTTTGTTTCATTGTAAAATATTGGAATAGTTACATTTTTCATTTACTACAATGTATGCTATGACTATGATACTATTGAAATCTGGCGTCTAATTTATATTACGGCTGGGCTACTTTACTTTATGTTGAATTTTAATTAAACACATTTCACCAGGTAATGTAATGGGACATTTTATTTGGTTTACAAATATGAAGGAATTGGCCATTTTTTATTTGCTAATAGTAATACTGAAACTAAGGGGGGTAAGCAAATATCGCTTGCCTTTGATGGTTTGCTTTTTACAGTTAAAACCCATGACATGCCGCTTTGTTGATGTCCAGTCCATATTTCAACACCTATAAGTGCATCAACCCTGTTCAAGTCACTGTCAAGCTTACCATTTCGTTGTATTGCTTGCTAATTGAGTGACATATATTAGCCTATCAAGTGATAAGAGTGCGTCGGAGGGATCCCCGACGCACCACGATCCGATGTATGAGTGAGCGAGCGCATCGTTATAGGACGGTGAAATAAACAAACATTTGGGTCCTGTCGCAAAGAGACGCATTTTAACGAAGCAGCCTACATTTAACATACTGGTTCCGACTTGGGAGGAAATGGGAGACTTGCGGTGAAGGAAAAACAACCAATGGTATTGGGATACACATTGGGCTTCAGTGTACTCTATTCTACATCTGAAATTGATTGCTGGTCAAAATAACATCGCCTATGTATCCTCTTTATTGTCGGTTAGCTATGTGATGTTGCTTCATTTAATTTCCCTAATTGAGCAAGTGGCGGTCAAATATAGACTTTCGACTGATGGATTTTTGTAAGGGGCACGCACGCACCAACTGATATTAAACTGATGGATTGTAGGGGGCACGCATGCACCAACTGATATTAAAGGGGGCTATTCTCAATTACAAGAATTAAGGAGAATTTCGAGAAATTCTCGAGATGTATCGATTCTCGAGAGACATTACTGTAATGTAAACTCTTACATCTCGAACGCTAGCTCACACACTGGTCTGACAGTTGCCCCCTATAAGCAGGGCAGTGTAAACAGAATTGTCTCATTGAGCTTAAACATTCATACATACAGTAAATATACTAATAGCTAGATAGCAGAGCAATGTTTTTGAAACAGTTGAAATATATAGACAATTTCATTACATTTTAGAATTGTTTTATTGAGTTTTCACCTGAAATTGCAGTAACAGCCTGTTAGATTCTGAAATTGTAGCAGTAGCTTTAAAAAAGGGAAGCTCAACTGTGTTTACCCCCCTTGGCTGCCATGGGCCCCCATCCAGGCAATAAGCATGCAGCGAGAAGCTAGATAACCTCAACAGGGAAATTCGTTTTTATCCGTTTTTTTTTATCACTTTGGTGTGATATGTAGTCCATTTTCACAACTCTTAAGCACATAAATCGAAACAGATCATCAAAATGTCTCAGGTTTCAAAACTCTAAGCACATTTTCACTTGTTCACTGCATCTAATCACTATTTCAATTTGGATATACAGTATATTCAATCTAAGCATCTGCTTTTCAAAATGCAATATCCACTTTACTTTTGACATGATTTTCTTGTCATTTGTTTACAATACAATTAACTATCACTTAATCAAACTACTCAAAACGAATAACTCGCTAACGTATATAGTTTGATAACTGCTGAACACAGTACAATTCTATATTTTCTTTACAATTCTACATAAATCTGTTATTTTGACATCAATCTATGTTGGAAGGTAAAACCAAATCATATATGGATGTGACTGAAAATACTACATCATCATTCTCCATCAGCCAGTGTGCTACAATAGGACAAAGTGGAAACAGTCACTCTATGTGCCACCATTTGGAATTATAGTGTAGTGTACAATGCACTGCTGAAACACCTGGGTTGTATATAACAATATATTCCACTCATTATCTGAATTCCATTGATACACTGTCAGCTGATGAATTTTAATGCAGGTAGACAGGCGATACAGTATCTGTTGACAAGTCACGTAGAAAAGGTGATCTTGTGCAATGTTTCATTGGGCAGAAATGGCATACAAGTTTTTACAGTAGCCAATGGCTTTACAATACCCTTATTTCTAATGATTTGTCCTACATACAGGTATGCACTGTGTAACAATCTGCAATTGGATAAAAAAATATGCTTGTCAAGTTATAAAGAAATGCTGTATGGAAAATTATATTTACCACTTACTGTTCTTTCTATTGAGCACTTCAAAAATAACAGTTTAGAAATGTTTGTATTTTTTGCTATTGGATTAAATGGTAGGGAAATTGACTAAATGGTGAACATATCATTATCTGATGTATTGGTGACTAAACAAAATGTTCTGAAAGTGTATTGTTCACGTACACAGTTTAGCTGATGTTATAGCGGGTGCAGCGAAATGCTTATGTCAAATTTCTGCCCTGCAAGGGCCTCCCGGGTGGCGCAGTGGTCTAAGGCACTGCATCGCAGTGTTAGCTGTGCCACCAGAGACTCTGGGTTCGAGCCCAGGCTCTGTCGCAGCCGGCCGCGACCGGGAGGCCCATGGGGCGGCGCACAATTGGCCTAGCGTCGTCCGGGTTAGGGAGTGTTTGGCCGGCAGGGATATCCTTGTCTCATTGCACACTAGCGACTCCTGTGGCGGGCCGGGCGCAGTGCAAGCTGACCAGGTCGCTAGATGTACGGTGTTTCCTCCGACACATTGGTGCAGCTGGCTTCCGGGTTGGATGTGCGCTGTGTTAAGAAGCAGTGCGGCTTGGTTGAGTTGTGTTTCGGAGGACGCGTGGCTCTCGACCTTCGCCTCTCCCGAGTCTGGGTGGGAGTTGTAGCGATGAGACAAGACAGTAACAACTAACAATTGGATACCACGAAATTGGGGAGCTAGAGCAGCTAGAGCTGCTCCGGTCAACTGTAGGTGCTGTCATTGTGAATTAGAAAAGTCTAGGCGCAACAACGGCTCAGCCGAAAAGTGTTAGGCAACACAAGCTCACAGAATGGAACTGCCGAGTGCTGAAGCGAGTAAAAATTGTCTGTCCTCGGTTGCAATACTCACTACCAAGTTCTAAACTGCTTCTGGAAGCAATGTCAGCACAATAACTGTTTGTCGGAAGCTTCATGAAATGGGTTTCCATGGCCGAGCAGCCGCACACAAGCCTAAGATCACCACGTGCAATGCCAAGTGTCGGCTGGAGTGGTGTATAGCTCGCCACCATTGGACTCTGGAGCGGTGGAAATACGTTCTCTAGAGTGATGAATCACACTTTACCATCTGTCAGTCTGATGGACGAATCTGGGTTTGGCGGATGCCATGAGAACGCTACCTGCCCCAATGCATAGTGCCAACTGTAAAGTTTGGTGAAGGAGGAATAATGGTCTGGGGCTGTTTTTCAGGGTTCGGGCTAGGCCCCTTAGTTCCTGTGAAGGGAAATCTTAACGCTACAGAATTCAATTACATTGTAGACAATTTTGTGCTTCCAACTTTGTGGCAACAGTTTGGGGAAGGCCCTTTCCAATTTAGTGCACAAAGCAAGGTCCATAGAGAAAAGGTTTGTCGAGATCGGTGTGGAAGATCTTGAATTGCCTGCACAGAGCCCTAACCTCAACCCCATCGAACACCTTTGGGATGAATTGGAATGCTGACTGCGAGCCAGACCTAATCGCCCAACATCAGTGCCCAACCTAACTAATGCACTTGTGGCTGAATGGAAGCAAGTCCCCACAGCAATGTTCCATCATCAAGTGGAAATCCTTCCCAGAAGAGTGGAAGCTGTTATAGCAGCAAAGGGGGATCAACTCCATATTAATGCCCATGATTTTGGAATGAGATGTTCGACCAGCAGGTGTCCACATACTGTTGGTCATGTAGTGTATATTAGACTGAGATATGTCAAGAATCTAGTATATCAATATATATATACACTACCGTTCAAATGTTTGGTGTCACTTAGACATTTTCTTGTATTTGAAAAAAAAGCATTTTTTTGTCCATTCAAATAACATCAAATTGATCAGAAATACAGTGTAGATATTGTTAATGTTGTAAATGACTATTGTAGCTGGAAAGGCTTATTGTTTTTGGAATATCTACAGAGGCACATTATCAGCAACCATCACTCCTGTGTTCCAATGGCACGTTGGGTTATTTAATCCAAGTTTATCATTTTAAAAGGCTAATTGATCATTAGAAAACCCTTTTGCAATTATGTTAACACATCTGCAAACTGTTGTTCTAATTAAAGAAGCAATAAAACTGACCTTCTTTAGACTAGTTGAGTATCTGGAGCATAAAGGTGAATGTGCTTAATTTACTATCATCTTAATTCGAAATATTTAACTATTTTGACGCTGGGAATGATTTTATATAATGATAAATGGCTACCACAGGTTGTCATCTATCGACTGCTTTATGTATTATACCCAAATTCATTGAGGTTTGTCTGTTGGAAGAGCGCAAACGGTACATATCGCCACGGTTATTGTCCCAGTTCCATTGATTTCAATAAAATATTGATGTATGTGATTAATTTGCGCAGGCAATTGATTAAAGTAGAACAAGCGAATCAATTTCAGTCCAAAGTGACTGTTAAAAGTTGGTGCATGTGCAGTTAATAAGGTACTAATTTAGCAAAGTACAAGTAATCTGAACACAAGTGTGACACATTGGTGTGTAGGGAGTAATATTTATGTATTGGTCTTCAAAATATCTCAACTTATTTCAGCATATTGATTATGAATTTGTACATTTACAGTAAAACCGGTGTTTCGCTATGAATAAAAAAATAAATGACAACAGGAAGTAGGAATATAAATGTACTTTTAACATTATTTTCCAACAGGATTCTACTTAATCAGATAAATACCACTGAATGAGCCAAAAACGTGCTATGATTTAATGATTTTGAGGATATTGTGAAAATCGTGAAAATATGTTTGTCTTGCCTACTACTGGCTTCTGTGATACTAATATTTACATTAAACTTGTCACTGCAGATCAAGAAGGTCACATTGCCAGCCACAACAACTGGTAAGAGAAGGATGCAATGTCAATTTAAATGTAACTTGCCTTCGGAAAGTATTCAGACTCCTTGACTTTTTCCACATTTTGTTACGTTTCAGCCTTATTCTAAAATGTATTAAATAAAACAATTTCCTCAGCAATCTACACACAATACCCCATAATGACAAAGCGAAAACAGGTTTTTAGACATTTTTGCAAATGCATTAAAAGTAAAAAACAGAAATACCTTATTGACATAAGTATTCAGACCCTTTGCTATTAGACTCAAAATTGAGCTCAGGTGCATTCTGTTTCCATTGATCATCCTTGAGATGTTTCTACAACTTGATTGTAGTCCACCTGTGATAAATTCATTTGATTGGACATGATTTGGAAAGACACACACCTGTCTATATAAGGTCCCACAGTTGACAGTGCATGTCAGAGTAAAAACCAAGCCATGAGGTCGAAGGAATTCTCCGTAGAGCTCAGAGACAGGATTCTGTCGATTCACAGGTCTGGGGAAGGGTACCAAAACATTTCTGCAGTATTGAAGGTAACTAAGATCACAGTGGCCTCCATCCCTCTTAAATTGAAGAAGTTTGGAACCACCAAGACTCTTCCTAGAGCTGGCCACCCGGCCAAACGGAGCAATCGGGGGAGAAGGGCCGTGGTCACGGAGGTGACCAGAACCTGATGGTCACTCTGACAGCGCTCTAGAGTTCCTCTGTGAAAATGGGAGAACCTTCCAGAAGGACAAACATCTCTGCAGCACTCCAGCAATTAGGCCTTTATGATAGAATGGCCAGACGGAAGCCAGTCCTCAGTAAAAGGCACATGACAGCCCACTTGGAGTTTGCCAAAAGGCACCTAAAGACTCTCAAAACATTAGAAACAAGTTTATCTGGTCTGATGAAACCAAGATTGAACTCTTTGGCCTGAATGCCAAGCGTCACATCTGGAGGAAACCTGGCGGCATCATGCTGTGGAGATGTTTTTCTGAGGCAGGGACTGGGAGACTAATCAGGATTGAGGCAAAGATGAATAGAGCAAAGTACAGAGAGATCCTTGATGAAAACCTAATCCAGAGCGCTCAGGACCTCAGACTGGAGCGAAGGTTCACCTTCCAACAGGACAACGACCCCAAGCACACAGCCAAGACAACGCAGGAGTAGCTTCGGGACAAGTCTCTGAATGTCGGTGAGTGGACCAGCCAGAGCCCGCACATGAACACGATCTAACATCTCTGGAGAGACCTGAAAATAGCTGTGCACCAACGTTCCCAATGCAACCTGACAGAGCTTGAGAGGATCTGCAGCGAAGAATGGGAGAAACTCCCCAAATACAGGTGTATTAACGTAACAAAGCTTGTAGTGTCATACCCAAGAAAACAATTTTTTATTTTTATTTCACCTTTATTTAAATTAA
Organism: Salmo salar; assembly: GCF_965601325.2. Taxonomy (NCBI): domain Eukaryota; kingdom Metazoa; phylum Chordata; class Actinopteri; order Salmoniformes; family Salmonidae; genus Salmo; species Salmo salar. The sequence continues at coordinate 11,414,836 of NC_138319.1, forward strand.
CCAGGTAAGCTAGTTGAGAACAAGTTCTCATTTACAACTGCGACCTGGCCAAGATAAAGCAAAGCAGTGCGACACAAACAACAACACAGAGTTACACATGAAATAAACAAGTGTACAGTCAATAACACAATAGAAAAAAAGAAAGTCTACATATAGTGTGTGCAAATGGCGTGAGGAGGTAAGGCAATAAATAGGCCATAGTAGCAAAGTAATTACAGATAGCAAATTAACACTGGAGTGATAGATGAGCAGATGATGATGTGCAAGTAGAAATACTGGTGTGCAAAAGAGCAGAAAAGTAAATCAAAACAATATGGGGATGAGGTAGGTAGATTGGGTGAGCTATTTACAGATGGGCTGTGTACAGCTGCAGCGATTGGTTAGCTGCTCAGATAGCTGATGTTTAAAGTTAGTGAGGGAAATATAAGTCTCCAGCTTCAGCGATTTTTGCAATTCGTTCCAGTCATTGGCAGCAGAGAACTGGAAGGAAAGGCGGCCAAAGAAGGTGTTGGCTTTGGGGATGACCAGTGAGATATACCTGATAGAGCGCATGCTACGGGTGGGTGTTGTTATCGTGACCAGTGAGCTGAGATAAGGCGCAGCTGTAATTACAGCCAAAGGTGCTTGAACAAAGTACTGAGTAAAGGTGTCACGTCCTGACCAGTTTAAGGGGTTATTTGTTATTGTTGTTTGGTCAGGACGTGGCAGGGGTGTTTGTTTTGTGTTGTCGGGGTTTTTGGGTAGTGTTCTATGTTCTATTTTCTAATTTTTCTATTTCTATGTCTAGTTTATTGTTTTGACCTTCAATTGGAGGCAGCTGTTCCTCGTTGCCTCTAATTGAAGATCCTATTTAGTAGGGGTGTTTTTCATGGGGGTTTTGTGGGTAGTTGTTTCTTGTTTAGCTGTATGCCTGACAGGACTGTTTTCGTCGTTCTTTTTGTTCAGTGTTCATTTATTTAATAAAGAAGAAAATGAGCATTCACGTACCCGCTGCATTTTTGTCCAATCCTTACGACACCCGTGACAGAACTACCCACCACCAACGGACCAAGCAGCGGAGGAAGGAGCTGCAGCAGAGCTATAAGGAGTTTTGGACTTGGGAGCAGATACTAGCGGAAGAAGGACCATGGAGGAAGGCTGGAGAGGACAGAGAACACTATGTTGGGACACGGCTAGCAAGAAAGCCTGAGAGGCACCCCCAATAAAACATTTTGGGGGGCACACAGGTAGTTTGGCTGGGCCAAGGGTGAGCCCAAAGCACACTCCCCGTGCTTATTATGGGGAGCGTGTGGAGTGGAGAGTGCCGGTGTATGCAGAAGTGCGCACGATCTCGCCCATGCACACGCACAGTCCGGTGCGAGCGATCCCAGCCCCTCGCAAGTGCCGTGCTAGAGTGGGCATCCAGCCTGGAAGGAGGATGCCTGCACAGCACATCTGGCCACCAGTGCGCCTCCTAGGCCCAGGCTACCCTACGCCTGCTCTACGCATGGCAGCCATCAGGCCTCTGCACAGCCCAGTTCGCCCTGTACCAGCACTCTGCTCGTGCAGGGCTACTATTACCATCCAGCCAGGACGGGTTGTGCAGGAGGTGCGCTCCAGACCTACAGTGCCTACTCATGGCCCGGTGCATCCAGTTCCTGCTCCTTGCACTAGCCCTGAGGTGCGTGTTTCTAGTCTGGCACCTCCAAAGCCAGAAAAACGCACCAGGCCTCCAGTGCGTCAGCCCAGTCTAGTACGTCCTGTTCCCGCTCCTCGCACTAGCCTTGGGGTGCGTGTCTCCAGTCTGGTACCTCCAGTACCAGCCCCACGCACCAGGCCTCCAGTGCGTCAGCCCAGTCCAGCTCGTCCTGCTCCTGCTCCTCGCACTAGCCCTGTGGTGCATGTCCCTAGTCTGGCGCCTCCTAAGCCAGCCCCACGCATCAGGCCTTCAGTGTGCAGTCCCCGTCCAGAGTGTCCGGCAACAGTGCCCCGTCCAGAGTGTCCGGCAACAGTGCCCCGTCCAGAGTGTCCGGCAACAGTGCCCGGTCCAGAGTGTCCGGCAACAGTGCCCCGTCCAGAGTGTCCGGCAACAGTGCCCCGTCCAGAGCTTCCGGCGATAGTGCCCCGTCTAGAGATGGCCCACTGTCCGGAGCCAGCAGAGACGGCCCACAGTCCGGAGCCAGCAGAGACGGCCCACAAGTCCGGAGCCAGCAGAGACGGCCCACAAGTCCGGAGCCAGCAGAGACGGCCCACAAGTCCGGAGCCAGCAGAGACGGCCCACAAGTCCGGAGCCAGCAGAGACGGCCCACAGTCCGGAACCGACAGAGACGGCCCACAGTCCGGAACCGACAGAGACGCCCTCCAGTCCGGAGCTCCCAGTGACACGCATCAGCCCGAGGTCTCCAGTGACGCGCATCAGCGATGCGCCATAGCCCAGAGACTTCGGGATGGGTAAAATATAAAAAGCATTTAGCGGGGGTGGACAGGTTAGGTTAGGGAGTAAGGCCGGAGCCTGAGCCACCTCCGTAGTAGGAGGTTGGGGTGGGGGGGGGGTGTAGCACAAGAACCATCGGTGACGGTGGCCACCCTCCCTTCCCTCCCTTTAGTTAGGATTATTTTTGTTTTGGGGTTTATTTTCAGTATAAGGGGTTATTTGTTATTGTAGTTTGGTCAGGACGTGGCAGGGGGTGTTTGTTTTGTGTTGTCGGGGTTTTTGGGTAGTGTTCTATGTTTTGTATTTCTATGTTCTATTTTCTAGTTTTTCTATTTCTATGTCTAGTTTATTGTTTTGACCTTCAATTGGAGGCAGCTGTTCCTCGTTGCCTCTAATTGAAGATCCTATTTAGTAGGGGTGTTTTTCATGGGGTTTTTGTGGGTAGTTGTTTCTTCTTTAGCTGTGTGCCTGACAGGACTGTTTTCGTCGTTCTTTTTGTTCAGTGTTCATTTATTTAATAAAGAAGAAAATGAGCATTCACGTACCCACTGCATTTTGGTCCAATCCTTACGACGAGCGTGACAAAAGGGTTTGAATACTTATGTAAAAGTGATTTAAAAAAAAAATATATATAGATTTTGTATTTATATAAATTAGGAAAACATTTGAAAAAAATACATTTTTGCTTTATCATTATGTGGTATTGTGTGTAGATTGATGAGGGAAAAAACTATTTCATACATTTTAGAATAAGTATTGTACTGTCGTGTCTGGACTATCATTAAATGTGAAGACTTATTTATATCAAATCAGTTCTCTAGGTTGAATTAGTACGTGATTAATATAATCATGTAAACAATAATTAACTAGGAAGTCTGGGCACAATGGAAAATGTTGAGATTTAGAGTTATAATCTTCCGAATATAAAATGTAAAATGTAAAAATGAATATAACTCTTCAGATATTTCAATATTTGATCAGTTAGTCTTCTATTAATTATTATTAACTCATCAGTACTCATTACTGAACGTCGCAAACCCATGGATATCTGCACGAACCCTAGCCTAAATCATGAATCAGCGATATTCAAATTGGCATAATTATTTATTTACTAAGTAACTAAATAATCACACAAAATTGCATAACAAACAAACAGTAGATATTTGGGTTACTACATGATTCAAAGAAAAAGTCCCTAGCGATATGACGGCTTTGTAGACCAAGTAAAGGGGTGGAGACTGAGAGAGCGGAAAGACAAAATGGATTCACTACACACAGTTGATAATTCTATTCATTGAAATGCTAATCCTTTGCACATGAACAGCCAATCATTCCAGAATAATTGCAATGTATATATTTATGCCTGTATGTCATTGTTGTCTTCTGTGTTGGAATCGCTGGTCCGTCTGCTGAAGAGTCAATTGACAGAAAGTCGATTGGGTTGTGTTCATTATGGATACGTCATGCGTACCATGTTCTTAGAAAAGATGTTTCGGCAGTTGTCGGTATTTTTATCCTAGGTTTACGTAACTACTAGCTGCAGACTAGTAATTCTACGTCTAGGATTTGCTCTTATTCTGTAGTGATCGATAGTCTCAGAGTTTAACCATTTCCATCCATGTAGCCAAAACTACAGCTATATGGTCTATGGTCTATAGAATTGTAGCCATTCCAATTTGGGGACTCCATCACGGCATTCTCTGACTTAATGTAAATTATGTAGGAAGTGGGTTTTATACAAGGTTTTATACAAGGGTACACGAGTAAAGTGTCCTTGTAGCCTCTTTGCTCCTGGAACGTATCCCTAAAACATATTTATGAGCCCTCTGGTTGATCTATTTCCGAGAAACCTTTCCTAACACAGAAGGCATGCCTATGATCCAGAATGCCTGACCAATCTCTACGGCTTATAAAATATGTAAACTACAGTAAAAGAAAATCAGAAGGTCACTTCCTAGTCCCCATACCATGTAGGCCTAGAAGCCACGTGAGTTTGCCGCATGATCCCAGATGGCAGTGCACCTTTAGTGAGATATGGAGTGAATTTGGTCAACTCTGGAAATGTTGTATAGAAGTGTTTCTTTTCAGACGTTGTATAGACCTTAGTGACTGGTAAGGTATTCCGGAATATAGATTTGCCTCCGATGAGGGGAAATGTATTTTATAAAGATGTAAATCAGAGGGCTGGTAGCCTAGATATGTTTTAGGGTTACGGGATGTAGCCTTTAGCGACAGGAGCCCAATGTGTACAGGTCTCCCGGAGCAAAGAGGCTAGCGGTCTTGTTGCAGGCGATTTCTTTAGGTGGTTTTTCTTAGATTTAATGATTCCATTTGTATTTTGGAATAAACAAATAATGAATTATACAATGCCTGTGTTGGGTTGCTGTTGTATCAATGAGTTCAGTCTGTTGGCTGTTGTTCAGAACAACACACTATGACAGTTTTGGACCAATGGCAACTGTACCGCAAACATGGTGAAGGCTACATACTCCATATCAATATAAAGTCATTAGTATGATTAACATACGTATATGAACACATTGTTCCCGTTCTGCTTTATCCAGCCAGTCAGTTGGTCCTCTTTGTCAGCCTACATAGAGTTGTGCTGCAGTAAATCAGCCCCCAACAACCAGAGATGGGGGTAGGATAAAGGCGTAAGCATGCTTCAGTTCGGCTGGTGCCTAGCCGAACTCGGCTAGCTGAACCAAATGAGTGCGCTCGCATACTCACATAACAGACTTTCGCTTGAAAAAAGAGAAATAAACGATAATAGTACTGTTTGTCAATTTTGAGACGCCGTAGCCAGTATACAATTTCTCAATATAGTCAGAATTTATTTGAGAAACTTAAGAAATCTGTCTTTCATTTTGACGTTTTTGCCAAAGAGATCTTAGTCGTGCAATTTTACATCTAACTAAGATGTTCGGTGCAGTGTTTTTCAATGAAAAAATGTGCAAGAAAATGAATCATCTCTCATTGAATGACTACAACGACTTTATTGAAGAATCCCTACTGTTGACCAATCACCGACGATGGGGCATAAACTTTGGCTCCAACTTCGGCTTGCCTCCAGAAAAACTGTTGTGTGCCTGAACAGCTGAAGAAAAACACGAACCTAAGTCCAAAACGAACATTAACATCACAAAATGCCATCATAATATATGCACAAACTCCACCGAACTTTTTCGGCTGGGAAGCATGCGTACGCCTTAAGACTATCAGAGTATATGGGGAAAAACTAATATCTGTTATCAGTGGCTGAGGTTCCTAAGGGTCCAACCCCCCTCTCTATAGCCTGAGTGCAATGGACAGCATGCATTAAGTGAGAGGACTGAACCCTGAGGAAGGAAATATTCTTCAGACAATGAGGAGGAAAAACATGTAATAAGATAAAAGGATGGATAAAATCTAGGGCAGAAGGTCAGATAAGTGCTCAAAAGATAAGTACACACTTTCCGAGGGTATCTCAGGGGGAGTTGGGATAAGCAAAAAACACATTTCCAATTCACGCATGCGTACATGTGTGAAATAGGACAAATCAAAAGGTCAAATACAGGGTACTTATATTTGACCTGTTCCACAAACACATACAAGTGTTGTACAAATGTGTTGGTGTGAAATGGAAATGTGTTTTTTGCATATCCCAACTCCCCCCAAGACACCCTGGGAGAGTGGGGTCATGGCCAGGGATCAGCAATTATTGACGCCAACAAAATTATTATTATTAAATTAAGTACATAAAAAGGGAAAAATTAATTAACAAAATGAAGAGAAAATAAACAAACAACAACAAAACGTCACATGCATACAGTAGTTTTTCAGGGCTGTCGCAGTGTCACCAATTGAGAGACGGTGAGCTCTCACGTAGAGCAAGAGGTGAGTGACACAGCAAGTCTACTGTAAGTCACATGGTTTCAGACGGTTTTAGTTAATTTGGCCAAGAACAAGTAGCATATTTAATGAGTTTTTCCCTCCTCCCCTCGCACTTCCTTGCCGTCTCTTATCTCTGATAGCGGTAAACTATTCCCCCCTTAAATCAGCGGAATCCTCCTGCTCTGTCTGTCTAAGCCTTATTTCTCTTAAATTCAATCTGTGCAAGGTGAATGTTTTCCCTTGTTGTAGATGCTAGGTGCTAGGTACTTCCCCCTTAAGGACATTCTTCTGTTAACCTCATCACTGCATGTTGTTGTGTGCTGTGGCATCATTGGCTGTAGCATGGATGGTACAGCAGCAATTACCCACTCTCCTCTTGCCTCGCCTGGCCTGGCTTATTAGTTAATGATGGACTCTGTGCCGGAAACCTCTCCTCTCCGCGGTCTTCTACATGCTTCCCTAGTTTCCATTCATCCTGCTGCAAATTACATTGTGTATGTAGCAGGAGTTGGAACCTAAGTTATTTTCCAATCGCTTCGTTCTGAACATAACCATGATTTCTTTCATTCCGTTCCACTGTTCAGACCTACAAAATAAAGTTCTGGTTCGACCCCCCAAAAAAGTACCGGATTATAGAGTTCCTTTCTGTTCCTTTTTAAACCTCTGAAATAGTATTTTTTTGGTTCTACATGAAATTACTTCCTCAATCAGTGCAGATAGAGGAGCTTGCTATGGAGCGGGCAAGCTATTGTTTACATGCGCGATGGACAGACAAATGTAGGGCGCAAATTGCAACTGAAATTTTGCAGGTGGGGAAATAGCGAGAGGGAGGCTTGGCTTAACTACAAAAAGGTAAGACGTGTTTTTAATTCTGGCTAGCTAGCTCTGGTCCAATGTTACGTCAACTCTTGGAAGTTCAACGACATTCAAAGTTAATCCGAAGAAGCCGCCCCTTCATAGATATAATTCTGTTGGCCTAATTCAGATAATGCATGTCATAACAAGATGCCCAGCGCTTTAATAATTCCAATGTGAAACATGATAATTATAGTATCCGTAACTAGCATTGAAAAGTTAATCCATTCTTCTCTAAATAAAAATCTCTCCCTAATTTCTGAATCACACTTGTAACGTCAATAGGCTACAGTAGCCTAAGCTTCGGAGGGGGAGGGGCAGGTTGCCTACACACGCATACACACACTGGCAAAGATTTTCAGCTGGCAGGCAGACACTGGAAGACGTTTCTGAGTGACAGAGTGAGAGTTTTGCATAGGCGCATAGTAGCATTTTTTTGTGGGACTGAAAAAAAAATCCCGTAATGTAAAAGAATGTTATTAACTGGTTCCCATGCTTTTAAAATTAGAGTTTGGTTCCGGAACAGTATAGATCACTTTTGTTCCTGGTTCTGATTCTGTTCCTCAAATGCTATTTTCCGGGTTTCGGTTCTGTTCCCTGAACTGGTTCCATCCCCTGGTATGTAGGCCTATGTGCTGTTTTGCTGCAATGGGCCCCATTGCCATCACAACTACTAGTGGTGTTATATGACAGAACAGAACTGTCCTATAAGGTCCTCTGGGGATCAGCGCATTTTTTTTTCATTTTCCTTGTTTTGCAGAGTCATCATGACAGAGCGCTCCATAACTGGTTCAGGATCAGGCCTGTGAAAGCAATCAAAGGGGCAGTATTACACAGAGCAGAGCATCTCCCTTTGGGATAGAGATCAGGAAAGAAAGCTAGAGTGGAATCAGAATCCGTCTGTCTCTGGCCAACTATACAGGACTTCTGTGCTACACACTGATAAAATGAAATAATTTGAAGATGGTTAGGTGCTTCCAGGTGCCTATCCTGTTAAGAAAGGGGCTTGTGGTTGATGTCTCTGGACACTTAGAAAAGAAAAGAGCTGCACTCTCTCATGTCTTCGATGCAATACGTTTAATAAATATCAATGTTTCGACAGCTAAGCTGCCTTCATCAGTTTCATCTCATTTCATGTCTGTAGACACCCTGGACGTCTACAGTGGATCGCAGCCATCCGTTAGTCCACTGGTAAACTGAGTGTCCTCTGTGCTGCCGATATATCCCAATGCAAACGGATTACAGGGTATGCTTTGGGGGTGAGATGAGGATTTTGAATATTTGAACATCTTTTATCTTCCACAGCTGCTGCTCTTTTGCAGTCTCTCTTTCTCTCTTTCCCCCATGCCTGTCTCTGTGATGTGGCTGGAATTCCCAGAGGGGTCTCACGGTTTTTACTCCGTAATAATGTATTGTGTTGTTTGGGGTGCAATTGTGTGATCCCCGAGTCTCCAAGTTTAGTTTGTTCAGGGTTTTGCGCTTGTCTCCGAAGCCAGCAAGGACGTAAATTATAAATGGTTGCTGATTTGTGCAACTGAATGTGCGTAATACGCATGCTCAACAGTGAGGCCATCATTTTCATATCCTTATTATAAAGTTCATACTGTGAAATGTTGCTTGGCCAGACCATAAGGCGTCTATATCTCCCATATAAAATGAAAGACTATTAAAAAAGAAGGATGTGGCCAGAGGGGATGGGTGATACACACTGATGGCATAACCTCTACTCATGACATTTCACTCTTGGCCTTTATGATGAGGTCAAAGGTCAAGCCATCTTGGAATGATGGCTTCTCCTCTCTTTACATTTTAGTCAATAGTGGTATAATAATATATGCTGTTTTGCAGACACTTTTATTCAAGATGACTTGAAGTAGTGTGTGCATACATTGTCGTATGGGTGTCGCCAGCTGAAATCTAAACCACAACCCTGGCATTGAAAGTGCCATGCTCTATCAACTCTGCCACGCAGAACCACCACAGAATCTGGATTGTTTTGGTTTCATTGCAACACTGTACCTTTAGGTAAATCTGAGATTTCTTCATTTTTTTGGCACAGCATTTGATTAATCATGCAGTATATTTGTTGGGGACCACTGAGTCTCTGTGCGTCATGTATCTTTTGAGTGTTACGTTGTGAAGGGACCGTACACCCTCTGTTTTAGTGTCTTTCCTCTCTCTCTCTCTCTCTCACTCTCTCTCTGACACTCCTTTGTTCTCTCTCTCTCTTTTTTTCTCTCTCTCTCTCTCTGCTAAGCCTGCCAATTTCACTGGAGGGGGCACTTTAAGCGCTCCCGAAGTCTTCCTGTTATCTAAGCCCTTCTGGTGCACTTAGCCGTTGGATTGGCGGACTGGGAAACGCCAGATACTGGTTCAATTTTCCATCTTTTCTCTCTGGCGGATTCGGGAGAGAGGAAGAAAGGGGCTGTGTGTTACCCCAGGGAGGCCATTGGAGAAGCGGGTGTCTTTTGTGCCGGAATAGAGAGTTGAACTTTAGCGACTGTAAGAAAAACCCAGTGTTCACAAAAATACATACAGAGGGCTTTTATAGGAGAGTAAACCACTGCCTGTGAGAGTGAATCTCACCCTAGTCCAGCAGATCCAATCAAATCCCCCCTATATAATCATATTAACAGACTCTTAGGTTAAGACTCACTGCCCTCTGAGGTTGTCGTTCTTTCTGTAAAGACTCAAAACTTGTGGAGATCATTACACTTCAGCTCTCTAGGCAGTAGTCTATAGGCCCTCTAGGCAGTAGTCTATAGGCCCTCTAGGCAGTAGTCTATAGGCCCTCCAGGCAGTAGTCTATAGGCCCTCTAGGCAGTAGTCTATAGGCCCTCTAGGCAGTAGTCTATAGGCCCTCTAGGCAGTAGTCTATAGGCCCTCTAGGCAGTAGTCTATAGGCCCTCTAGGCAGTAGTCTATAGGCCCTCTAGACAGTAGTCTATAGGCCCTCTAGGCAGTAGTCTATAGGCCCTCTAGGCAGTAGTCTATAGGCCCTCTAGGCAGTAGTCTGTGGGATGACCTGAAATATTCTGCTTTTACAAACTGTTATGCTGTTTTCAAATGAAACACAATACCTTGCTCTTGTTAAAGCTTTTTAATTGATTTAATAATTGATTTAATGAGCCATTCACAGTTTCACTGTACCGGCCGTGTGTACTTAGACTTGCATGGCTTAATCTTTGAAACAAGCATATGCTACTGGCAGGAAAGGAACTTTGACTATACAACTTTGACTATACAACAAAGAATATCACATATGGAAAGTGAAAAATAAACAGCATTTGTAGTTGGTCCCTTTAATTTAACAAGGCAGTAGTCTTTAGGCCCTCTAGGCAGTAGTCTATAGGCCCTCTAGGCAGTAGTCTATAGGCCCTCTAGGCAGTAGTCTATAGGCCCTCTAGGCAGTAGTCTATAGGCCCTCTAGGCAGTAGTCTATAGGCCCTCTAGGCAGTAGTCTATAGGCCCTCTAGACAGTAGTCTATAGGCCCTCTAGACAGTAGTCTATAGGCCCTCTAGGCAGTAGTCTATAGGCCCTCTAGGCAGTAGTCTATAGGCCCTCTAGGCAGTAGTCTATAGGCCCTCTAGGCAGTAGTCTATAGGCCCTCTAGACAGTAGTCTTTAGGCCCTCTAGACAGTAGTCTATAGGCCCTCTAGGCAGTAGTCTATAGGCCCTCTAGACAGTAGTCTATAGGCCCTCTAGACAGTAGTCTATAGGCCCTCCAGGCAGTAGTCTTTAGGCCCTCTAGACAGTAGTCTATAGGCCCTCTAGGCAGTAGTCTATAGGCCCTCCAGGCAGTAGTCTTTAGGCCCTCTAGGCAGTAGTCTATAGGCCCTCTAGGCAGTAGTCTATAGGCCCTCTAGACAGTAGTCTATAGGCCCTCTAGACAGTAGTCTATCGGCCCTCTAGACAGTAGTCTATAGGCCCTCTAGGCAGTAGTCTATAGGCCCTCTAGACAGTAGTCTATAGGCCCTCTAGGCAGTAGTCTATAGGCCCTCTAGGCAGTAGTCTTAGGCCCTCCAGGCAGTAGTCTATAGGCCCTCTAGGCAGTAGTCTATAGGCCCTCTAGGCAGTAGTCTATAGGCCCTCTAGGCAGTAGTCTATCGGCCCTCTAGACAGTAGTCTATAGGTTTCCTAGTGTAGTCTATAGATTTGCTAGGAGTTGTCTATAGATTTGCTAGGCAGCCTATTATTTATTTTCCCAACGTATTTCTTTATTCTGTTGTGATGAATCTGTCGTGTGCCTAGGCTTTAAATCACACTGTTATTGAATGTCACTGTAAAGAGCTTGTTTACAGTCTATGCTTTCACCCAGTGCTCCCAGACAGACGGACAGTGAGTGGGGTCTCAGCTTGAAGCGTCTGTGTGGGTTGCTGCTGTTTTTCGCCAACAGGTCTGATACACCGGGGGGCTGACAAGGCCCACAGAGACCACTGAGATGCTTTGACATAGTAGTGTAATCACATTCATTAGTCCCATGCAATGCTACATTGTCATGTGAACTGGACGAAAGGTGTTGTGGTTTAACGCTCGTCTTCATTTACGGCGGTGTGCTGATGGCTATGCAAGTCAAGAGTTCTCTCTCACTGGCTTCCTCACAGCGGTTCTATGACGAGGCTTGACAACGGTTCTATTTCCACGTAAGGGCACCATTAATGTCAAAGTGCGCTCGGCTGAAGTGCAATCTTTGCTGAGAGGCGGCTTTGTTGGCTTTTCACCTACACATTTGGCCACTCATTTGTTGATATAAAGACATAGGTACGCATTGCCAAGAGACAATTCTGGAGAGAGCGAGAGGGAGAGAAAGAGAGAGAATAAAGGCATGTTTGTTGGCCTTCTAGCGATTTGACTGTGAAAGCCAAAGGGCATGACCATTGTTCGGTAACATATTCGGTCAGCGAGGCCTTTGGCTGGGCCCAGATGCATCCCAAAAGGCACCTTGTTAGAATGCATCCCAAATGGCACCCTATTCCCTTATATAGTGCACTACTTTAGTCAAAAGTAGTGCACTATAAAGGGAATAGTGATCCATTTGGGAAACACATTTACACAGTATAGCCTGCTTACTTAATGTGTGGAGAGTTATTGAGGGTGTTGTTGAAAGTACTGTAAAGCAGCTTTCAATATAGATAACAAGGTTGGTACTACTGCAGGCAAGACAAGCTTCCAGACACACTTATGGTTTGTTTTTACTGTACTTTTACAAATCAATTCCAACTGCATTTTCACCTTAAAACAAGGATGTAGGTGGCATAAGATGGTCTAGCGGTCTAAGCTGACGCCTTTGGAAGGCCATCATCCTGGAGTCGCCTCTTCACTGTTGACGTTGAGACTGTTGTTTTGCGGGTACTATTTAATGAAGCTGCCAGTTGAGGACTTGTGAGGCATCTGTTTCTCAAGTCTGCCTGCCGTGACCTCGAGCCTACCTGCCACTCTGTACCTCCTGGACTCTGATCTGGTTTTGACCTTTTGCCTGTCCGCGACCATTCTCTTGCCTACCCCTTTTTGGAACTAATAAACATCAAACACTCTAACCATCTGCCTCCCATGTCTGGGTCTGGCCCTGAGCCCTTATAGAATGGTAGTGTATGTTAGTCTGCTAAATTAGCTTTATTATGAGTACAACTATCATTTGCTGTCGGCATCAGGATATGACTTAAGAGAACTAGTTAGCTCCAAAAGTGGTTAGTAGTAGCTTTGACTGTATGACAGTGCATTCAGAGCCATTAAGTGGCTAGCCATACTACAAACTTCATTGTACCAGGTTACCTGTGAAGCAATTGTAATGACAGTCCACCACAACATACCCGATAGCCTCCTGATTAGCAAGGGGTAGTTGGTGTTTAATTGTATGGTGTATCAAAAACACAGTTTGAGATCGTTGTGAGGAGTTTTCTCCAGTAGTTTGAATGGGGAATGGAGCATCCAGGAAAAAGGTTGTCTGAGGTTGCAACAGTAAGGGGGACAGTGCTTAGCGACGGATCAATTATTGGCAAAAGAGCTGATCTGACTGGTCAACAACAACAAAAAAATCGGAGTTGGGCTGCCTGTGTAAATGCATACATAGACATATTATCTGATGTTAGATTGCTTGCAACTTCCTAACCTCAGACACAACACATACTGGACCACAGAGAGAGTCAATGGCAGTCTGATCAGCCAGTCAATGATCTGATTAGTGTGTGTGTGTGTGTGTGTGTGTGTGTGTGTGTGTGTGTGTGTGTGTGTGTGTGTGTGTGTGTGTGTGTGTGTGTGTGTGTGTAGCACATGGCGATGTTTGAAACGTACTCCTCAGCCTGAAGTGTCCCCACAGAATAGCTAGCTTTTCATTTGATGCTAACTGGTAATGTGTTACAGGAGGGGCGGTCATGTGTGCTAGCAAGGCAGAGGTCCTGGGATTGAGTCTCGGTGTGAGCTTAAAGAGGAGGAAGTGGTACTTGCTAAGCAAGCAGCCTGAGGTCCTTTACGTGTGTGTGCGTACGCAGACATGCAGCACATGTTACACAATCAGCTGATTGCTCATTCAGCACAGTGACTCTACTGAGCAAACAAGCCCTTTTCTTAAATGTAACAACATTTCAGCTGTCGTTCTTTCTGTCACCTCATAATGTTGGCTGGTGTGTAGAATAGATAAATATAGCCTATTCTGTCACGGATGGACTGCCTGCGGAGTGGTTTAAGGGAGACATTAACAGAATAATAATTGTCCTTTTATTGCCAATGGCTGTCTTTCACGTCTCTCGCAAAAAGAGCCTAATCAGATTTTATTGGCACTCAAATAGAGCTTACCCGGTCATGCCGCTAATGTCGTTGTTCATAAATGATTCACAGCACACTGTTCTCTCATAGTCTTTTTATGTTAGAAATCCCCCAGTGAGCTGAGAACCAAGACCGTAGTATGGCTTGAGGTTCAATATATTTGTGGGCACCATTTATTTCCTTTTTTCCAATTGGTTTTCATGTACAACTAAATGCTCTTATTCAGTGGGCCGCACATCACGTATGTGCATAACCATTATAAAGCAATTGTATCTAAGTGATACCCATGATGACATGTGGTTATGTATAGGAAAGACTACACACAGTGGTTGAAATTTTGAAGATTTGTAACCACAGGGCATCTGGGCTCAAAACATGTCTGTATGGCCCATGGAAGACTGCTGTTTGTTTTGTAGGTCTACAGTACGGATTGCAAAGCTTAGGAGTCAGACAGCAGACACACCCTCATCAGCATTCAGTGCAAGGCTTTTAAATATGTGTTGGCCTGCCCAGAACACTGCCCACAGTAAGGTCAGACTCATGTTCAGGAGAAGGGTCAGGGAGGATGCCCTCTTTGCTGACAATCTGGGATGGAAGATAACTTCATGTAAACAAAGATTTAGACTGACTTGTGGCTTGGGTGGTCTAGAGGTCAGGGCCACCGCCTACATTACACAAGTATCCCAGTGTGGGTTTAAATCTGCCCCACTGTCTTTGTGATACACTTTCTGTCTTTCCCACTGTCTCTCCTCTATCCAGTAGAACATGCAAAAATACAGTAAGCTACAAAATTATTGGGACAATGACACGTTGTTGTTGTTTTGGCTCTGTACTCCAGCACTTTGGATTTGAAATGATACAATGACTATGAGGTTAAAGTGCATACTGTCAGCTTTAAGTTTAGAGTATTTTCATCAATATCAGGTGAAACCTTTGGATATTGCAACACCCCCCATTTTAGGGGACCAAAAGTTTTGGGACAAATTCACTTATGTGTATTAAAGAAGTCAAAAGTTTAGTATTTGGTCCCTTATCCACACCTGTCACCATCATTACGCGCAGCTGCACAATATTGGACTCACCTGGACTCCATTACTTTGTTGATTACCTCCTCTATATCTGTCTGCTCCTCAGTTTGTTCCCTGTGTCAGCATTGATGTCGTTATTGTTCTGTTTCATGTCCGTGGTTCATTAAATGTTCACTCGCTGTACCTGCTTCTCGTCTCCAGTGTCGATCCATGCACTACATCAAGTTTGTGAATCTACAAACTTGTTGGATGCATTTGCTGTTTGTTCAGGTTGTGTTTCAGATTATTTTGTTTCCAATAGAAATTAATGTTAAATAATGTATTGTGTCATTTTGGACTCACTTTTATTGTAAATAAGAATAGAATATGTTTCTACTGTCACGTCCTAACCTTAGAAAGCTGTTATTTTCTATGGTAGAGTAGGTCAGGGCGTGACAGGGGTTTTTTCTAGTTTAGTTTTTCTATGTTGTCAGGTTCTAGTTTTGTATTTCTATGTTGGGTTTTGTTTGGGATGATCTCCAATTAGAGGCAGCTGGTCCTCGTTGTCTCTAATTGGAGATCATACTTAAGTAGGGTTTTTTTCCACCTGGTTTTGTGGGAGATTGTTTTTGAATTAGTGTATGTTTCACCGCTGCGTCACGGTTTGTTGTTTTTTTGTTCTTTAGTTTATGTGTATGTATTGCATAGTTTCACAGTGAAAATAAAATGTGGAACGACACATTTGGTCCGCTCCTTCCTACGACAACCGTAACACCTACATTAATGTGGATGCTACCATGATTACATATAATCCTGAATGAATCGTGAGTAAGAATGTTACAGACGCACAAATATCATACCCCCCCAGAAAATGCTAACCTCCCCTACTATTGGTTAGCATGAGAGGTTAGCATGTCTTTGGGGTATGACATTTTTACGTCTAACTTTCTCACTCATCATTATTTACAATTCATTCAGCACTATCCATAATCATGATAGCATCCACATGAATGTAGAAGTGTTTAGAAACATATTCTATATAAGTGACTCCAAAATTACACATTTAACATTAATTTCTATTGGGCACAAAATAATCTGAAAAACATCCAAAAAGTTTGTAGAGTCACAAACAAGCTTGATGTTATCATTGCATGCTAGGAATATGGGACCAAATACTAAACTTTTGACTACTTTTAATACACATATAATACACCCTTTTGGTCCCCTAAAATTGGGGGACTATGAACAAAACGTGCTGTAATATCTCAATGGTTTACCCGATATGGATTAAAGTACCCTCAAATTAAAGCTGACAGTTTGCACTTTAACCTCAGTCATTGTATCATTTAAAAAATGCTAGTGTACAGAACCAAAACAACATCAACAACAACAAAAGTGCCCCAAGACTTTTGGAGCTCACTGTATCAGTCGGACCAGACTGTAACAGGTAAAATATTTGAATTGGCCCATCTGATGGACTAATGACCACCCACTTCCTGGTCCCGAGCTAACCAGACAGACATGTTCTTAATCATCACCTAAATTTAGAAGTCTAATTTGTTGTTATCTTCCTTTTCGGATGTCCATATGAATTAACCCAGTTTGATGCTATTGTTGCGGTGCCCACACAGACATTTAATGCTTCAGTAAGACGGGGCAAGAGAGCAAAGGGGCCGCTATCGCCTGTCACTCTCTTTAACCTCCCCGCTGCAATGGGGTCGCAGCCTGTGACTGCAATTACCCGGAGATCGTCACAGTCCACATGAATTGATAAGGACTGTCCAAACAGAACGTAGGACAGACATACAGACATCTTTCCATTGTATCACAATTTAGATCACAAAGGCCTGATCATTCATTTAGAATGGATGACATAGATATGTGTGTTCGTTTGGTGCGGCTGGAATCGTACCAGGTGTATTTTAAAGGGTAAGGATCATCATGACACCCTAGCGTGACTGAAGTAAACCCCACAGCAGACAGAGTAACATAATGCCAGTCCATTCATAGGGTCCATATTTACTAGCATCTCAGTGGTGATTTAGAATCAGTTTGACCTTTTAGATCACAATGAATAAGGTGGGCAGAGGGAACCTGATCCGAGATCAGCACTCGTACTCTAAGATGCTTGATACATACGGCCGGCCAGAATCGAATCCCATGCTTAGGACAGGCACGGTAACAGAGTTGGGTTAGAGTGGGTCTTTCCTCTTGCCAGTCCCTCTAGTCAACAACATTTGCAGTCAGTGCCCTGTTAGCAGCTGGCTCCTCTTCTCTCCTCTCTCCTCCTATCCCCTCCTCTTCCCCCCTCTCCTCCCAATGCCCGTGACAGGAGAGAGAGAACGGATGAGTCAGGAGAATGACGAAGATGCCTGCAGCACAGCACTCATATCAGAGCCGAGGCCATGTCACGAAGTAGCAATGCATGAGCACAATTACATAGTCCGCTTTAATAATGTAGTTCTTCGCATGAGGTAAGAGGACATTGTCGGCGTTTTAAAGCTTGTACTGGAGGATAAGGTTTTTAATTTAGTGCTCATACAGGGTTTAGTGTAGACCCTAGGTAATGTGCAGCCTATGGTAGGTAATGCAACACATGTTTATTTTTGTGGTGTGAAGACAGACAGAAATGTGGGTATATTCAATTAACACTATCATTTAACTATAACATTATATGTGCAGCTAGACTGGAATTTGTTGATTTTCCTCAATTATTGTCTCAAATACTGTATTGACGTACTGGACTATAGGGTGACCTCTGGACCCTTATAAAGTGGACTCACCGGTGCTCGTCCATTGGGCGACAGATCAGGTGCATCCTGTCTATGTTTCAGAGGATTCCCACTCACTCCCACACATTAGTGTAGTCTGCCTGGTTGTCACTCACTCGCTCAGGGAGATCCCTCCCGTGCCGTGAGAGCTGCTCCTGCTGCCTATTTTAAGTCAGGAGATTTATTTAAGAGCCCATTACACAAGATTAACCGTGGAGGTACGCCTATAAATGGAACTGAGGAGCCTATTCGTGGATGTCTTCCTAAAGCAGGCAGCACATCTCCCTAACAGACTAAACACTGTCTTGCTTTAAGTGCTCTGTCTGGCTAAGTGATGAATAGAACTTAAAGGGGAAAGAGTGGCTTCTTTTACAATGAATCCAGTAGGGGCTGATAATTGGGAGAAGGATTCTTAAACACTCTCATCACTTTAAAGTGCACAGTGGATATAATGGCTAGTACCCTACAGCCTATATTAAGCTCATCCAAAACAAGCCCAGGACAGGCACACGGGCGGTGATGTGCCCAATCCATTCAGGGAAAGTATTAAATAGATGAAAAGTTGTCTGGAGGACATGCACCCTAACCAGCCAGTAGATACTAATTCACTCCCAAAGTTTCTGTATTTTCCTTCTGCTGAGGAGAGTTTCTCCATGGTAGCTTTCCCAAAATGTTCAGTCCCGAGTGGAAGATCAGCAGGGAATAAGCATGAGATATGGAATCCTTCATCTGGGATTGGTTTAAAACCTGGGAATTTTGGGAAGGTTACCACAGTTTTGCAACTGTAGTCAAACAGTAGGCACTGGCCTTTGATTCAACATGGTCTGTGACAGTCAAAGACTACAAAAAAAGTTCTTAGTAAATTGTTTGACTGGAACTGGTTAGCACTATAGCTGTAGAGTGTTTTGGGGAAACCAAAATGGCACCCACCAGCCACCCTGCTGAAAAAACAGCATAGACCAGCCTTCGTCGTGTTTTCACTGGTGACCAGCGTAAACTGGCTTGCAAAGTGATGTCTAATTCCTATTGGGATCCAGCTTGAGTAGGAACATCCAACAATTGGAACTTTCATTCACCCACAATCTGCATTCAGAATGACTGCCAGGGTTAGAAAGATTCATTAATGAGATGACCTAAACCATGTAAAAAATACTTGAACAGCGATTTCAATAACGTGTGCAATAAATCCAACTAAGAAATTGGATTAGTTTAAAAAAATGTATGCTATTTATCTTTGTGTAGCATAAGATTAATTAATTGATTAATTCATCAATCAATGTAAGCTACATGCAAAAACATAGATATTGAAACAAAACATCTAACTGCAATAGAGAATGCTGGGATATATGGTAATGTTGGGTGAGGTTTTTGGCGCTCCCGAGTGGCGCAGCACTCGAAGGCACTGCATCTCAGAGCAAGAGATGCCACTACAGTCCCTGGTTCGTATCCAGGCTGTATCACATCTGGCTGTGATTGGGAGTCCACCACAAAATATAGCTTACATGTTGTTAACAATATAAGTCAACCCAGTCTGTTTTGCCCCATAGTTGCGCACTCATCGGTTTTGTTACTAAAGAGCTTTGGGCCAGTAACCAAAAGGTTGCTGGATCAAATCCCCGAGCTGACAAGGTAAAATCTGTCGTTCTGCCCCTGAGCAAGGCAGTTAACCCACGGTTCCCCGGGCACCGGAGACGTGAATGTCGGCAGCCCCCCCACACCTATCTGATTCAGAGGGGTTGGGTTAAATGCAGAAGACACATTTCAGTTGAAGGCAGTCAGTTGTACAACTGACTAGGTATCCCCCTTTCCCCTAAATATCCAACCCGTTTATTGCTGTATAACTGAATGTATAACTCTCTTGGGCTTTGAACTCACAACTTCTTGTTAGCTAATGACTTGACTTTCCTGCTACACTACCAGGTCTGTGGGAATGACAGAGATAGGCAACAGATTTAATGGCAAGAATACATTTCTGCACTTTGCTAAAAGTTGCCCATGATCAAGTCAATAATTGTCAGATTATCTGACAACACCAATGTAAAAACAGCAGTGCTCAAGTGTGCATAAATGCTTTGGGGATTTGAACTTGCAAGCTTTTGGGCAAAAGTGCATTCATGTTTCAGCAGTGCCACCTGGTACATCTTTATTACCAAGAACATACACTGAGTGTTGTCACAACGTTCACAGGTGGCGCCTCTCCCCGTTCGGGCGGCGCTCGGCGGTCGTCGTCGCCGGTCTACTAGCTGCCACCGATTTCCTTTTCTGTTTCATTTGGTAATGTCTGGTTAGGGTAGCACCTGTTTTGTGTTTAGTAATTAGTGGGGTATTTAGTCTGTCTGTTTTGTGTTTGGGGTTGTGCGGGATTGTTTCGTGTCTGTTATCGTAGGTTGGGGGGGGGGGGGGGGGGATTTCTTTTCTGGTCCTTTTATATTTAGAGTTTTGGCTTTAGGGTTGCTGGGCTGCATCCCGTTATATTCCCAAGTCTGTGTTAATCTTCCTTTGTTGTAATATTTTTTCAAATTGCCTTGTAGGCTTGATATTTTGCACTTGTTTTTCTTCATTAAAGTAACTACGTGTTTCACGTACCTGAGTCTCCTGCGCCTGACTTCACCCCTCCTGCAGAACTATTATTTGACAAGTGTACAAAACATTAAGGACACCTGCTCTTTCCATGACATAAGCTGACCTGGTGAATCCTGGTGAACGCTATGATCCCTTTTTGGTGTCACTTGTTAAATCCACTTCAAGCCTTGAGACATTTGAGACATGGATTGTGTATTTTCTGAGTGCAAACGGGACGTGCAACTCAATATTAGGAAGGTGTTCTTAATGTTTTGTAAACTCTGTGTATTTCTACAAACTCAAAATTAGGGTACAGTTAGGGTACAATGATGTATCCTGGGGACCAAAAACATCGAAGGTACTTCAGACATACACATAGGAACAGTTCCTTTTATCGTATATGTGCGGATAATCTAGTATAATGGTACATTTTTCTACCCAATACTTTGACTATAAGGTACAATCGTCACTGCACTTTGAAATGTAGGTAGGGCTCGTTAGCATATTTGGGGGCCTGAACTAATAAATGTGTATTTGTGCCCACCGTCAGTGGAAGTGTTGTACGAGTTTGAGGTTAATGGTTATGTCCTGAAAGGTTGAGCACATCTTTCAACACAGTCAAATATCTTTGTAAGAGCATATGACATTAAAGAGCTGTACTGCTGAAAGGTTACTGTGCATTTCACAGTAGTTTAATGGAATTTGGTTACCTGGAAAATCCAATACAACGCATTACTGACTACCATGCTCTATATTTTCAAGTATAGTGGTAGCCGCATCGTGTTATAGGTATGCTTGCAGTTGTTAAGGACTGGTGAGTTTTCAGGATAAAAAGAAACGGAATGGAGCTAAGCACAGGCAAAATCCTAGAGGAAAACCTGGTTCACGCTGGTTTCCACCAGACACTGGGAGATTAATTCCCCTTTCAGCAGGATAATAACCTAAAAGACAAGGCCAAATCTACACTGGAGTTGCTTACCATGAAGACAGGGAATGTTCCTGAGTGGCTGAGTTACAGTTTCGACTTAAATCTACTTGAAAATATATGGCAAGACCTGAAAATGGTTGTCTAGCAATAGACAACAACCAATTTGACAGAGCTTGAAGAATTTTTGCAATAATAATGGGCAAATGTTGCATAATCCAGGTATGGAAGCTCTTAGATACTTAGAAATTTTGAATGCAGGTTGTAACACAACAAAATGTGGAATAAGTCAAGGGGTATGAATACTTTATGATGGCACTGTAAATCAATATAACGGGGGGACTCATGTGAGATTCGAACCCTTGGCAAATTCTCCAACAATTATGTGGACTAGGCTCTTTACACAGAGATAAATTATACCAGTACAGCAAATACAGCTGATAGTTTCTTTGATGGTACTTAGGTGTGATAAGGATACTTACATACATGAAAAAGTGTTGGAACACATACAACTACTTTGATGATTTTAATTGGCTGATGCACTTGTGCCAGGATATAATCAGTGCCACCTGTTGAAGTTAGCATAGGGCTAAATTGTACCATGTTATCTGATGGGACCAGCAACAATTTTAGCGTTTGGTCACATGCAAGTAAATGAATGCTTTTCATTGGCTGATACGCATTTTGTGCACGAGAACCTATTTAAACCTGTACTGCGTAACAATGTGTATACAGGTGTTTTTGAAGAACCCTCTGGCAAGAATGCTATATTTTTTCTAGATTTGAACGCCATATACCTGAAACCCCAGCTCTCATTGGTAGTCGCCACTGCGATGACGTAGCGTCAACATCCACGCTTAGACTTTGTGTCTGTGTTATCAATTTATACTTTGTGGCTGTGTTAATTAGTGACAACCCAACAGAGTCTGAAATTTGAGACTGTGGATGCCGATGCGGTAACAGCTACGGACAAGATAGAAGATAACTTGATTCCATTTTAGTAACAATGTCTTCAGAACTGGTAAAAAATGTTTATATATATATATATGCATATGTTATATTATTCACGTTGTCAGCCGGAAAGGTAGCTAACATTAGCAATGTCAAGCTGGCTAGCTAGCTAACGTTACATGGTTGATAATAGCTAACGTTACTGTGAATTTCCCTGCCTGGTACAAAATAGAAATATGATGATAGCTTTAGTACATTAGTTATCACACTTACGTAAAAAAAGCTGTGTAAAATAATACATTTGGACTATCATAGTTCTGCATTCATTGAAAATAACTCTGCATGAAAATCCTTTTTGGTTAGACATAAAATACCATGAAGTGAATTTTACAATTACAATCCTAATAACAGTGTTGTGTAAGTTACATGCTTTTTCTGTAGGATTCCAGTTTTGAAGAGCCCCATACCGCGCAGGGGCACAGGCAGGGCTGCAGAAAGAATTGAACAGGAAGACCTTGAAAGGGCTGCCCGAAGACAAGCTGTCAGAGATGAAGGTTAGTAAAAATATTTCACCTGTGGTACGGTTTACCTGCTTCACAACATTATAATCACATCGCACAATATTTGGCTGCATTCTGTAATTTCATGTTGCTTTTTTTCTTATCATTACAGGCTAAATTACAAGAGCTGTCCTTTGAAGAAAGGGGAGATGTTCTGGAGCTGGCCGCATATCGTCTATCTTGAGCGATTTTTGACATCATGGAGTATCGGAGAGCTAACAACAGGGACTCTGGACAACCTCGCTGGCGCACCTGCATGAATTGCAGGGAGACTCCTGCACCTTACAACACACAACTGCTGCCATTTCACCACTGCAATATACCATTTATTTATTACTAAGTATTTTACATAACAGGTTAACACTTTACACAACTACTCTGTACTTTATTTTTCAATTGGATCCAAATTACGAAAAAATACACCATTTGATGATATCTTTAAAAGCCTTTTTTTTTTTCTTGCTCTGGGTGGTATTAGTTCAGTACTTTATCAGAATGTTTCCCTTACACTGTGTTTTTGTTATTTTGAGGAAGGTTACATAGACTACCTTGTACTCTTGTTTATCTCCCTAATAAAACTATTTGACCTGATCTGTTTAATCGGACTTACTTGTATTGTATTTACACCAGGGTAGTCCATCCGTCTTTCTGGATATCTACCCACCTGTAGGTCTGCTAATTTGAAGTGTAAACCGTCAAGAGCATAGATATCCAGGAAAAAATAACAGTTTAGTAAATAATGCTAAAATCATCCCAAAAGTATAATAATGATGACTGTGCTAGATTTACAAAAAATGCACAAGTATTGTTTCTCACAAGTTTGTTGCCCAGACAAACTTCCCTTATTTATATAATACAAACTCAGCAAAAAAAGAAATGTCCCTTTTTCAGGACCCTGTCTTTCAAAGATAATTCGTAAAAACCAAATAACTTCACAGATCTTCATTTTAAAGGGTTTAAACACTGTTTCCCACGCTTGTTCAATGAACCATAAACAATTAATGAACATCCACCTGTGGAACAGTCGTTAAGACACTAACAGTTTACAGACGGTAAGCAATTAAGGTCACAGTTATGAAAACTTAGGACACTAAAGAGGCCTTTCTACTGACTGAAAAACACCAAAAGAAAGATGCCCAGGGTCCCTGCTCATCTGCGTGAACGTGCCTTAGCCATGCTGCAAGGAGGCATGAGGACTGCAGATGTGGCCAGGGCAATAAATTGCAACGCCTAAGACAGCGCTACAGGGAGACAGGACGGATAGCTGATTGTCTTCGCAGAGACAGCCCATGTGTAACAACACCTGCACAGGATCGGTACATCCGAACATCACACCTGCAGAACAGGTACAGGATGGCAACAACAACTGCCTGAGTTACACCAGGAATGCACAATCCCTCTGTCAGCGCTCAGACTCTCCGCAATAGGCTGAGAGGCTGGACTGAGGGCTTGTAGGCCTGTTGTAAGGCAGGTCCTCACCAGACATCACCGGAAACAATGTCACCTATGGGCACAAACCCACCGTCACTGGACCAGACAGGACTGACAAAAAGTGCTCTTCACTGACGAGTCGCGGTTTTGTCTCACCAGGGGTGATGGTCGGCTTTATCGTCAAAGGAATGAGCGTTACACCGAGGCATGCACTCTGGAGTGGGATCAATTTGAAGGTGCAGGGTCTGTCATGGTCTGGGGCGGTGTGTCACAGCATCATCGGACTGTGCTTGTTGTTATTGCAGGCAATCTCAACGCTGTGCGTTACAGGGAAGACCTCCTCCTCCCTCATGTGGTACCCTTCCTGCAGGCTCATCCTGACATGACCCTCCAGCATGACAATGCCACCAGCCATACTTCTCGTTCTGTGTGTGATTTCCTGCAAGACAGGAATGTCAGTGTTCTGCCATGGCCAGCGAAGAGCCCAGATCTCAATCCCATTGAGCATGTCTGGGACCTGTTGGATCGGAGGGTAAGGGCTAGGCCAATGTCTGGGAACTTGCAGGTGCCTTGGTGGAAGAGTGTGGTAACATCTCACAGCAAGAACCGGCAAATCTGGTGCAGTCCATGAGGCCACACCAGATACTTGGCCACATAGCTGATGCCTGCTGGACTGTTCATTTATCACAGTACTCCATTTTGTTTACTTTTTGTTTATCTGTCGGCCCTAGCCCCGAACTCAGGCTCTGTGTGTAGTTAACCAGCCCTCTCTGCCCATTCATCGCCATTTTACTGCTGTTGTTGTCTTAGCTGATTAGCTGTTGTTGTTTTACCTGTTGTTGTCATAGCTTGTTCTCCCAATCAACACCTGTGATTGCTTTATGCCTCGCTTTATGTCTCTCTCAAATGTCAATATGCCTTGTATACTGTTGTTTAGGATAGTTATCATTGTTTTAGTTTACTGCGGAGCCCCTAGTCCCACTCTACATGCCTCAGATACCTCCTTTGTCCCACCTCCTACACATGTAGTGACCTCACCCAGTATAACCAGCGTGTCCAGAGATGCAACCTCTCTTATCATCACTCAGTGCCTGGGCTTACCTCCACTGTACCCGCACCCCACCATACCCCTGTCTGTACATTATGCCCTGAATCTATCCTACCACGCCCAGAAATCTGCTCCTTTTATTCTCCATCCCCAACGCACTAGACGACCAGTTTTGATAGCCTTTAGCCGTACTCTCATCCCACTCCTCCTCTGTTCCTCGGGTGATGTGGAGGTTAACCCAGGCCCTGTGTGTCCCCAGGCACTCTCATTTGTTGACTTTTGTAATAGAAAAAGTCTTGGTTTCATGCATGTTAACATCAGAAGCCTCCTCCCTAAGTATGTTTTACTCAATGCTTTAGCACACTCCACCAACCCTGATGTCCTTGCCGTGTCTGAATCCTGGCTTGGAAGGCCACCAAAAATTCTGAGATTTACATACCCAACTACAACATTTTCTGTCAAGATAGAACTGCCAAAGGGGGAGGAGTTGCAATCTACTGCAGAGATAGCTTGCAAAGTTCTGTCATACTTTCCAGGTCTATGCCCAAACAGTTCGAGTTTCTAATTTAAAAAATAAATCTCTCCAGAAATAAGTCTCTCACTGTTGCCACCTGTTATAGACCCCCCTCAGCTCCCAGCTGTGCCCTGGACACCATATGTGAATTCATTGCCCCTCATCTATCTTCAGAGTTCGTTCTGTTAGGTGACCTAAACTGGGACATGCTTAACACCCCAGCAGTCCTACAATCTAAACTAGATGCCCTCAATCTCACACAAATTATCAAGGAACCCACCAGGTACAACCCTAAATCCGTAAACATGGGCACCCTCATAGATATTATCCTGACCAACTTGCCCTCCAAATACACTTCTGCTGTTTTCAATCAGGCTCTCAGCGCTCACTGCCTCATTGCCTGCCTCCGCTATGGGTCCGCGGTCAAACGACCACCCCTCATCACTGTCAAACGCTCCCTAAAACACTTCTGCGAGCAGGCCTTTCTAATCGACCTGGCCCGGGTGTCCTGGAAGGATATTGACCTCATCCCGTCAGTCGAGGATGCCTGGTCGTTCTTTAAAAGTAATTTCCTCACCATCTTAAATAAGCATGCCCCTTTCAAAAAATGTAGAACTAAGAACAGATATAGCCCTTGGTTCACTCCAGACCTGACTGCCCTTGACCAGCACAAAAACATCCTGTGGCAGACTGCAATTGCATTGAATAGTCCCCGCGATATGCAACTGTTCAGGGAAGTCAGGAACCAATACACGCAGTCAGTCAGGAAAGCAAAGGCTAGCTATTTCAAACAGAAATTTGCATCCATTAGCTCTAACTCCAAAAAGTTTTGGAACACTGTAAAGTACATGGAAAACAAGAGCACCTCCTCCCTGCTGTCCACTGCACTGAGGCTAGGTATCACGGTCACCACCGATAAATCCATGATAATCGAAAATTTCAATAAGCATTTCTCTACGGCTGGCCATGCTTTCCTCCTGGCTACCCCAACTACGGCCAACAGCTCTGCACCCCCCACAGCTACTTGCCCGAGCCTCCCCAGCTTCTCCTTCACCCAAATCCAGATAGCAGATGTTCTGAAAGAGCTGCTAAACCTGGACCCGTACAAATCAGCTGGGCTAGACATTCTGGACCCTCTCTTTCTAAAATTATCCACCGCCATTGTTGCAACCCTTATTACCAGTCTGTTCAACCTTTCTTTCATATCGTCCGAGATCCCTAAAGGTTGGAAAGCTGCCGCGGTCATCCCCCTCTTCAAAGGGGTTGACACTCTAGACCCAAACTGTTATAGACCTATATCCATCTTGCCCTGCCTTTCTAAAGTCTTCGAAAGCCAAGTTAATAAACAGATCACTGACCATTTCGAATCCCACTGTACATTCTCTGCTGTGCAATCTGGTTTCTGAGCTGGTCATAGGTGTACCTCAGCCACTCTCAAGGTACTAAACGATATCATAACCGCCATCGATAAAAGACAGTACTGTGCAGCTGTCTTCATCGACCTGGCCAAGGCTTTCGACTCTGTCAATCACCGTATTCTTATCGGCTGACTCAATAGCCTTGGTTTCTCAAATGACTGCCACACCTGGTTCACCAACTACTTCTCAGACAGAGTTCAGTGTGTCAAATCGGAGGGCCTGTTGTCCGGACCTCTGGCAGTCTCTATGGGGGTGCCACAGGGATCAATTCTTGGGCCGACTCTTTTCTCTGTATATATCAACAATGTCGCTCTTGCTGCGGGTAATTCCCTGATTCACTTCTACGCAGACGACACCATTCTGTATACATCTGGCCCTTCTTTGGACACTGTTAACTAACCTCCAAACGAGCTTCAATGCCATACAACACTCCTTTCGTGGCCTCCAACTTCTCTTAAACGCTAGGAAAACCAAATGCATGCTTTTCAACTGTTCACTGCCCGCACCCACCTGCCCGACTCTCATCACTACTCTGGACGGTTCTGACCTAGAATATGTGGACAACTACAAATACCTAGGTGTCTGGCTAGACTGTAAACTCTCCTTCCAGACTTATATCAAACATCTCCAATCCAAATCCAATCCATCAAATCTAGAATCGGCTTTCTATTTCCCAACAAAGCCTCCTTCACTCACGCCGCTAAACTTACCCTAGAAAAACTGACTATCCTACCGATCCTCGACTTCGGCGATGTCATCTACAAAATACCTTCCAATACTCTACTCAGCAAACTGGATGCAGTCTATCACAGTGCCATCCGTTTTGTTACCAAATCCCCTTATACCACCCACCACTGCGACCTGTATGGTCTAGTCGGCTGGCCCTCGCTACATATTCATCGCCAGACCCACTGGCTCCAGGTCATCTATAAGTCTATGCTAGGTAAAGCTAGGTATCTCAGCTCACTGGTCACGATAACAACACCCACCCTTAGCACGTGCTCCAGCAGGTATATCTCACTGGTCATCCCCAAAGCCAACACCTCATTTGGCCGCCTTTCCTTCCAGTTCTCTGCTGCCAGTGACTGGAACGAATTGCAAAAATCGCTGAAGCTGGAGACTTATTTCCCTCACTAACTTTAAACATCAGCTATCTGAGCAGCTAACCGATTGCTACAGCTGTACATAGTCCATCTGTAAATAGCCCACCCAATCTACCTACCTCATCCCCATATTTTTTTATTTACTTTTCTGATATTTTGCACACCAGTATCACTACTTGCACATCATCTGCTCATCTATCACTCCAGTGTTCATCTGCTAAATTGTAATTACTTCGCTACTATGGCCTATTTATTGCCTTACCTCCTCACGCCATTTGCACACACTGTATATAGACTTCCTTTTTTTCCTATTGTGTTATTGACTGTACGCTTGTTTATTCCATGTGTAACTCTGTGTTGTTGTTTGTGTCGCACTGCTTTGCTTTATCTTGGCCAGGTCACAGTTGTAAATGAGAACTTGTTTTCAACTAGCCTACCTGGTGAAAAAAAAAAAAAAAAAAAAGTACTGACTGTTACTTTTGATTTTGACCTCCCCTTTTTTTTCAGGGACACATTAATCCATTCTGTTAGTCATATGTCTGTGGAACTTGTTCAGTTTACGTCTCAGTTGTTGAATCTTGTTATGTTCATACAAATATTTACACATGTTAAGTTTGCTGCAGTTGACAGTGAGAGAACGTTACTTTTTTGCTGAGTTTAAATGTTTGGTTGTAGACCCACCTCTTTCAACAACATTTCTGAGTACTCTGTAGGTTTTTACACTTTCTGGGAACCACCAAGTCTGACAACAGGGAAAGCTCAGGTCCTTCCCAGCTCAAAGGTGTGCTTACTGCACCCTGTGTTGCGTGGCAACGTCTCCTCGAAATTGTAGCTGCTCAGCCTTTGGTGGTGGTGTTACGCCCCTGAAAAAGGGGAGAAATAATCACGAGAGTGATACGGTATTGTTTCCTCAATGAGAACTTTTACTGTAATGTGGAAAAGACCGCGATTTCCCCACGAACTTGGGTGGAGACCAGAGCAATCGATCTCAGGCTCATAGATTAAAGAGCATTTAGTAGATCACAGATTAACACTTTTCCCCTTCAATTAGGCACGACAAAATAAAGTAATCAATATAACGTTTACACATTCGTTTTTCAATTCTTACCTTTTGTACGCTTGATGGATTTTAACTTTAACACAATTATGAATGTTATCAATCTCTATCAACTAATACAGAATGCATGATCTTTTTAACCTTAGATGTTTTAAGATCCTCACATACTATGAACTTACTAATACTTTTTAATGTATAACAGGCTATGAGTATTTCCTTTAACCTGTCACAGTGGCACTTCATGGGGTCTTGGGTCATCTGATCACAGGATCATTTTCCTTTGTTAACCCCAATTGGGAGCCCAATTTTCTCAACACTGCTCACTGAAGGTCTGGGATATAGGTGTAGTCCTTTGCAGTGTTCAATGTGTAGACACTTCACCTTTGAGACTTGTTATTGTAGAGTCTCCTTTAGGTGAAAGAGAATAATATTTGGTTATCTATGGAATTTCATTACTATCAGTGCAGAACTGTAGTGTTGACATCTGTTGAAAAAAACAACAGTGATAACATGCAATGAGTTCTAATTCATATTTTTTTAAAGTTTTATATCATACAAATATTTTTCACAACCGAGAGGACAACTAACACTTACATCTTGTTGCTCTACGCGTGTCATCAATCAAGCCTCCGAGGACTGGAGTTGACCATCCCTGACCTAGATCAAGGTTTCCCAAACTCGGTCCTGGGGCCCGCCCTGGGTGCATGTTTTGGTTTTTGCTGTAGTACTACCAAGTCATCATGTTTTGATTATTTGAATCAGCTGTGTAGTGCTAGGGCAAAAATCTAAACGTGCACCCAGGAAGGCCCACAGGACTAAGTTTGGGAAACTCTGCTAGATCAGAGATAAAACACGCTAGTTTTAGAATGTTGTGTTGTACAACAGCTGACTAAAGATGGGACATTCAGATCAAGAACGTGAGATGTGCAGTTGAGATTGTTTCTACAGTAACAGTGCCGCTTTACAATTCTGTGATGAAACTTTGAAACAAAGTTGCCACTTGTAGAAAACACGTGTCATGAAATACATGCACCAGAAACAGGGTACACTTTTTTGACTGAAATGTCAGCAAGCCAGGCTAGCTATGTACAGCAAAATAGCTAGCTAGCTCTCTGCTTGGCTAGCTGCTTCGCTGAACACAGAATGTTAGCGCACTGTTCTTTGAATGGTTAAATGGATCCGTCTCGTCGCAAGACTTTGGCTACAGTTGAATCTTGAATACTCCAGCCAACGACATGAGATGTTCTAAGACTAGACTGTTCAGATCAAATAAACCATTGCATCTCATCATATGTATCTGAATTGGGCTTTGTGGCTATTCAGTACACTTGTGTAAACTGAAGTAGCTAGCTAGACAATATGAGCATGGCTCTCAGACCACAGACATCAGAAATATAACACAAGGTCAAGTAACGTTATAAAGTGAAGTAATCAGCTCCACGGCCATCATTATCATATTTTCCAGCATGCTCTATTGCAGTTACATCTTTTGAATTGTTTGTTTTAATATCTGTGTTTTTTTATGAATCAATTCATGTTTCTTATGTGACACAAAGATAAAAAAAAAAACATGTATTTTTCTAAACCAATCTGTTAGTTGGACTTATTGCACCCATTACTGAAATAGTTGTTCCAGTTTAGATGGTTTATGTAGTCTCATTCTGAATGCAGATTGTGGGAATACACTCTTGCTAGATTCCAATAGGAATTAAATGTCACTTTGCAACCAGGGTAATGTGACTTGATGTTGGTTTTTCTTTAGTTTATGCTCAGAGTCCAAAACTCACCAGCAAAAACACAATGAAGGCTGGTCAGCCAGCATAACCAGCTAGACCATGCTGGTCAGACCAGCTTGACCATCTAGTCCATACTGGTCTGCCATTATAACCAGCTAGACCATGCTGGTTGGCCAGCAGAACCAGTTGGACCATGCTGGTCAGATGTGCTTGACCTGCTAGACCATGCTGGTCAGACCAGCATCTGACCAGCATTGGCCAGCATGGACCAGCTTGAAATGTATGCTGGTCTATGCAAGTTTTTTCAGCAGGGCAGAGAGGTTCTTCATTTTCTCTACTCCCTCATGTTGAGTTTGAGAAATCCCCCCAAGTGTAATGCCAATCTTCACAGCAAAGGAACCCCACTGGGAACACCCTGCAGTGTAATGGTGAACTACTCATCGCCCTGTGTCTGTGAGCATCCCACACGCTGCTCTCTCTCTCATTGCTGTGAAAGTCAGCCTTTTATTCATTAGGAAACATGTCATCTCGACTGCATGACGGATGGAGTGTTTGTGTGTTGGTCGCCATGGACAGCCAAGCCAGTAGGCAATTTTGATGCTTGGTTATGTGTGTGTGTTTCACAATATGTAACCTCAGCATGTTATTAAAGTTTTCGCCAAAAAACTTGGTATTGGACTTTTTTGGGGTCTGTTTACTGAATGTATCTATTTGCGTGTGGATTTGGAGGTTGTTGCGTATCTACAGTATACACTACGCGTCTGTACTTTTGTCTTTATCATTTATGTATATTAAGAGAAGGACAATTAAAAGTGATATACTGTGGTTCACAATGGTAAAAGCCTCCAGCCACTACTTGTTGAGTAACACTATGCTCACAATAGGCATTGGCTATTAGAAAGACTCAGTAGTATGTCAGTACAGTAAGAGTTACTGAAGCCATCCACGAGGCACAGTCCCATTTACATATAACCTAAAAGCTCCACACTGTGTTTGTTAAACAACCATTTTACACATTCAGCAGAAACATCCACAAGGCCTTGCAAGTTGACAGAGACAATGTTCCGCCCGCGCGTCTCTCTCTCTCTCTGTTTCCCGCCTGGATTAATCACGTCCTCCCACTGCTCGTAAATAAAGTCAAAAGGGAAGTGGGCCCTCTGATGTAGTCATAACATATACGCTGTGGATTTATGTAGGGCCCTTGTGCTGAGGTACACGGAGGAATGAACGGCGATGTGAGCCAAAGCAGGGCCCTAAAACTCTGCCAGATTTAATTTCATGCTTGGCCGAGCACGGCCTCTGAGACGGTGACATTTACATGGCCCTCTATAGCACCGCCAGTCGCTACAAGCCCACGGCACTGGCTAAATCAGGCAGTACTGCGGCCAATGAATGGAGAGGGGGGGAGAGAGAGGGAGTGAGAGAGGTAGAGAGAAAGGAGTGAGAGCGGGTAAGAAACACATGGAGAGAAAGAGGGAGAGCATGGAAGAAACACATGGAGAGAGAAAGGAATAGGGAGAAAGAAGGGTTTAGTACAAAATGGTCCATATGATATTATCAGCGTCCTCTTTCCTGTGAAGGAATGTCTTTGGAAGCTTCCACAGATCCCCTCCATCTCAGTCCGTCCCCTCAGTCTGGCTTCACACCTACACTATGCCAGGATTCATTAGCTTCTAGAAACTCATTGGAGTTGCTGCTTAGACATTCTGCCACCATCTTGTTTTTCCCATAACAGAGGTTAATGTGCCAAACCACTAAATTATGCAGTGATAATTCATCATCACTGTCCCCTTGCCGTTGCTCTGAGACGATACTGAATACGGGCTGCAATATTGGAGCTGTGTCTCGCCTGCCAAGACCTTTTGCAAATGATTCGCCGTAAAGTCGTTTGCCATTTCTCACTTGTAATTACACACGTTAACGGGTAGCAACATTTAAAGAGAAGTTAATTAAGAAAATATCATTAGAATGCAATGAGATTGTACATGGGAAATAATGATGTTGCTCATCATGGGGGATGGGGGATTGTTAGTCATTCCAGAGCTAGCTTTTCCAGGTATTACTGCAGGGATCCATCCAGGGACACCTCAGCTGCATCTCATATAGCATCCTATTCCCTACATAGTGCAATACAATAGGGCTCCGGTCAAAAGTATTGCACTATGTAGGGAACAGAGTGCCATTTGGGAAGCAGCTTTTGGGACTTCAGATAGTGGCCTCACTGACCTGCTGAAGTCGGTGAGGCAGTCGGATAACCCGCTGACCACTTCTCCATCTCTGATGATCACTTGATCGCATGAATCCATTTTGATTTGGTTATGCTCAACCAGTGATATAGGCCTCAATTCCATTCGACTGTGTATTTAGACAAGATCAATTTTTTACCGCTTTCAAATAAAATCACAGCATGGTTTTGGGGTACCGTGCAAACCTATTACTAATACCAGGTAGACTCCCCTAACTAGTAGAAGATGTCCACATAAGAAGTGTTTGCAGGCTTTGTATACAAACACACTGCGTCAACATTGCTATCGCAGGTTTGATTGAATTGACTGAGTTGCTTACTGTCATGCTCTCAGTCCTCTCTCATCCCCATGTTCAGTTCATTCTCTGGTTAACTCTTTCCCCGGAGAATGTCTCTGTAAGACTCAGGTAGTGCACCATAAAGCAGATAGAGTACCATTTGGAATGCACACAGGTTGAAGATTCATACTTGGTGAGTGTTTTGGACAACACTTAGGGGAGCCCTCTAGGCAGCATGCAAACATTCCCGCTCTCCTTGCCTGATTATGGTCTTGTAGCTTTCACAAGTCCTCCAATGAGCTTTGCAAATTGGGAGACAAACAATGTATGCCATATCCTAACTAACTTTCTAGACTCTTTTCTTGATCTTTTTCTTACATTTTTTTTTCTATGGTGGAGGGTTAATGCAATATTTGTTTTAGCGGTATCCACCGTTTTTTTTCAGAGTTAGGGTGGAAGAAGACAGAGTAAGGTTTCTGGGGTTTGCAAGGTGTGGTATGCGCGATGGCTTCTCAGCCTAGCGCGGAGGAGACGCTGTCGATACGGCATGGATTCAGGTGTGTTCCTGAGAATGGAGTTAAGGTGGAGGAGGTTCTGCTCGCGGTCAGCGAACAGGTAGGAGCTGAATTTATACATTCTGCTTCTAGAATGAACAAAGCGGTGGTGGTGTTCATGAAAAGAGAAAATTTGGTTGGTAGGCTAATTGCTAGCGGAATATTTGTAAGGGATGTGTTGGTGCCAGTTTTACCTCTTTCTACCCCTTCGACAAGAGTAGTTGTTGCAAATTTACCTCCGTTTATTACGGACGATCAAATCAGGAAAGAGCTGAGTCGTTTTGGTAAGTTTGCTAGCGGGTTTCGTGTACTGTCGGCAGGTTTTCAGGCAGCTGCTGTTAAGCACGTTGTTTCGTTCCGGAGGCAAGTGTTTATGTTCCTGAACAACAATGAGCAACAGCTAAATGTGCATTTTAAAGTGAGGCATGGGGAGGGGCTCTATGCAGGGTTTGCCAGCACAGACAGTCTACGGTGTTTTGAGTGTGGGGATTTGGGGCATAAGAGCTTTGCGTGCCCACATAAAGGCCGTAGACAAAGTGAGGGTACAAGCGCCGGTGGGGGAAATCGAGGTCAAAGTGCAGGGGGAAATGAGATGCAGACAGCAGAGGCTGGGCCTAGTCATACCAGGGATGGTGGGGTAGCTGAGGCTGGGTCTAGTAAGGCAAGAGATGGTGGGGTAGAGGAGGCTGGGTCTAGTCAGACTAGAGATGGTGGTGTAGTGGAGGCTGGGTCTAGTCAGGCTAGAGATGGTGGTGTAGCGGAGGCTGGGTCTAGTCAGGCTAGAGATGGTGGGGTAGTGGAGGCTAAGCATAGTCAGGCTAGAGATGGTGGGGTAGCGGAGGCTGGGTCTAGTCAGACTAGAGATGGTGGGGTAGAGGAGGCTGGGTCTAGTCAGACTAGAGATGGTGGTGTAGTGGAGGCTGGGTCTAGTCAGGCTAGAGATGGTGGTGTAGCGGAGGCTGGGTCTAGTCAGGCTAGAGATGGTGGGGTAGTGGAGGCTAAGCCTAGTCAGGCTAGAGATGGTGGGGTAGCTGAGGCTGGGCTTAGCTATGATATGGAGGATGGTGTGAATGATGCTGGGCCTAGTCATGCTATGGAGGGTGGTGTAGAGGATGCTAGGTCTAGTCAGGTTATGCTAGTGGATGAGGAGAGTATAGTGGGGAAGTGTAAGAGACTAGGGGGGGAGGAGGAGGGTGCCAAGCGGAAAAGGAAAAAGGGTGTGGTTAAAGGCACAATGGAAATTTTGCCTGTTGCTGTGGGAGATGCCATGACCAGAGAGGAAGAGCAGGTGGTCAGGGTGGGAGATAGAGATGAGGAGGAAAGTGAGTCTGAGGAAGAGGATGAGGAGATATTTTTTTCAGACTCCTCTTCAATAGGCCCGGAGCTGACAGCCAGTCAAGCAGAGGGGTCTAAGTACACATTGAGAGAACTGACAAGGTTCCTGAATGAGACCAAGGGAAAAAAAGTTAATCTTGAGGCTTTTTTCCCTGATTCAAGAAAGTTTGTACGATCAGTACAACATGCTGTGAAAAATGAGGGGCATGGTGTCCTCTCACCCAGGAAACGGTTTAGGTTGAGGAAGTGGGTCACAACAGTGCGTAAGGGTTTACCTTCGGACACTGTTTAGATGTATACTTT
Organism: Salmo salar; assembly: GCF_965601325.2. Taxonomy (NCBI): domain Eukaryota; kingdom Metazoa; phylum Chordata; class Actinopteri; order Salmoniformes; family Salmonidae; genus Salmo; species Salmo salar. The sequence continues at coordinate 11,450,537 of NC_138319.1, forward strand.
CTTTCTGACACTGGGACTTTTGAGCTTTGCTATTGGTCTTTTTTCTCTGCTGGCTTTTCTCCCACTTCTTATGGAGACTCTTCGGGTAGGCTCGCTCAATATAAATGGCGCCAGAGATGCGGGAAAGATGAGTGTGTTGGGTGAATATGTAAAACAAAAAAAAGTACAGGTGTTGTTTCTGCAGGAGACACATAGTGATGTGTTGAATGAAGTCGATTGGGGGCTCTGGTGGAAAGGGGCAAGTGTGTTGAGCCATGGGACAAATCTTAGTGCAGGAGTGGCAGTCCTTTTTGCACCGGGTCTGTCTGTAAAAATGTGCTCCTCAAAGGAGGTGTGTAGGGGTAGGCTCCTTGTTGTTAAAGCAGAAATTAACAACATGGGTTTTGTCTTTATAAATGTGTATGCGCCTAACACAGGGAGAGAAAGAGGGGTTCTATTTGGGAGTCTTAGACAGGAACTCTCACAGGTAGCGCCTGAGGAGACACTGGTGGTCGGAGGGGACTGGAACTGCACAATGGATTTTACAAAAGACAGAAATGGGGAAGAGCCTCATTCAGTGTCAGTGGGAGTGTTAAGGGACATTATTAATCAGTTCGACTTAGTGGATGTTTGGAGAACTAAACATCCGAACACAAGACAGTACACATGGGTGAAGGTTTTTGGGGCTAGGGTGAGTGCAGCCCGACTTGATCGGTTTTATATGTCTAGGAATCGGAGCAATAGGCTGTTGGGCGCTACCATTCTCCCGGTGGGGTTTTCCGATCATCACATAACCATGGCTCGGCTGTCTATTTCACCAGGGCCCCGGCAGGCATCCTATTGGAAATTCAATGTAAAGCTCTTACAAGATGCCACTTTTTGCGCAGGTTTCCAGACCTTCTGGGAAAGGTGGAGGCAGCAAATAGAGGAGTATGAGTCTCTGAGCCAATGGTGGGATGTGGGGAAAATCCAAATTCGGCTTTTCTGTCAACAATACACAGCTCTCTCATCCTCAGAGGCTAGGAGAGTATTGGGGGAACTAGAGCGGTGTATTAGTGAGATGGAGGTAGAGATGGTGGGGCAAGGCAATGTAGGCCTCCAGGCTAATTTAGCTGAATTACGCAGGGACCTGGGCAGTTTTTTCCAGGTTAAAGCAAAGGGAGCACTTGTAAGAGCTAGATTCTCCATGCTCAAGGAGATGGATGCTCCCAGCTCCTTCTTCTTTGGTTTGGAAAGACAGAGCAGTGAAGCCAAGGGTATGCATTGTCTACGGCTGTCTGATGGGCGGGTGACCTCTGTGGTGGGTGAGATGCGGGAGCGGACTGTGGAGTTTTATACTGAATTGTATAGGGCAGAAGAGTGTGATCCTTTGTGTGCTCAGGTCTTGTTCACAGAACTCCCTAAACTCTCTCTGGCACAGAGGGACGATTTGGACGTTCCTCTGTTGTCCCATGAACTGGCAGAGGCCGTAACCCAGATGTCCCCCGGTCGTGCACCGGGGGTCGATGGACTCCCAGTGGAGTTTTATAAAAAATTCTGGGGAATAATTGGACAGGACTTCTTTTGCGTGTTGCGTGAATGCATCGGGGTAGGAGAGTTGCCGATGAGCTGCCGTCGGGCGGCTCTGACTCTCCTGCCCAAAAAAGGGGACTTGTGTGAACTTAAGAACTGGAGGCCTGTGGCATTGCTCTGTGCGGACTACAAGATATTTGCCAAGGTCCTCTCTAACAGACTGAAGTCCCACTTGGACTCGATAGTACATAAGGACCAAACATATTGTGTACCGGGACGCTCAATCACAGACAACCTGTTCTTAATTAGGGACATGTTGGACTTGTCGAGAGGTTCTAATGTGAACTTTGGACTGGTCTCTTTAGATCAAGAGAAGGCTTTTGACAGAGTGGACCATGAATATCTGTTTAATGTGATGTCTGTGTTTGGGTTTGGGAGGAGTTTTTTGACCTGTGTGAAGCTGTTGTATGCTGGGGCATCATGTATGGTTAAGGTGGGAGGGGGGCTCAGTAGGCCAGTCTGGGTGAGACGGGGCATTAGACAAGGATGCCCTCTATCTGGGCAGTTATACACATTAGCCATTGAGCCTTTTTTAGGCCTGCTACGCAGGAGACTGCAGGGAGTGTGCTGGACAGGTATGGGTGTGGTGACAGGCATAGCAGTGTCAGCATATGCAGATGATGTCTCTGTGATGGTCAGGGATGGTCAAGATATGCAGGCACTGGAGACCAGTCTGAAGGTGTACGAGGGAGCTTCATCAGCTAAGGTAAACTGGGGCAAGAGCAAAGCTCTGTTATGTGGGGCATGGGGGGATAGGGCTCCTCCGCTGCTTCCAGGGGGTTTGCAGTGGGGTTGTGAAGGGCTTAAAGTGTTGGGGGTGTACCTGGGCTCGGAGAGGTGGGTCAGGAAGAACTGGGAGGGGCTGTCACAGGCAGTGGTGTCAAGACTGGCCAGGTGGAGGTGGCTCCTGTCCCAAGTGTCATATAGAGGGAGGGTGCTGATAATTAACAACCTGGTGGCATCCTCCCTGTGGCATAAACTGGCTGTCCTCAACCCCCCCGCCGGTCTGCTCGCAGACCTGCAACGCAAGCTGGTGGACTTCTTCTGGTCGGGCCATCACTGGCTGAGGGCGGCGGTGTTGTATATGACCGTCCACGAAGGAGGACAGGGCCTGGTGGAACTGGAGAGCAGGATGGCTGCTTTCCGGCTAAAGGCGGCACAGAGACTGCTGTACCATACTGATGTTGGCTGGAGGGAACCAGCATGCGCGCTGCTGAGGAGAGCTGGAGATTTAGGGTTGGACCGGCAGCTGTTCCTCATGAAGCTGGAGAGGCTGAGTACAGCAGGTCTCTCCGATTTTTACTCTGCGGTGCTGAGGGCCTGGCAGCTGCTAAGGCACACACGAGAAGGGGGTGTGGAGCCTGGGCTGTGGGTGTGGGAGGAGCCTATCTTCCACAACCCAGCCATCCCTTTGAGATCGGTCCAGTCGGCCACCCTGCAGAGGCAACTGATGGCAGGGGGTGTAAAAAGGCTGGGTGACTTGAGACTCCTGGGAGAGGAGGGGTGGAAAAGCCCGGAAGTCTTGGCACAGCAAACAGGAATAACGTCTCTTAGGCTGCTGGAGAGATTCCTGGAGGAGGTCCAGGAGGCACTGTCTGAGCCGGTAAGGGGGATGTTTGAGCAGCCAAAGGGAGAGGGGCCACCAATGTTTCCGCCACTGCAGGTGACGGCAGAGACTGGAGACTGGCAAGGTGGTCTGGAGGACTTGTTAGATTTTAACACTCCGAGCCTGGGGGAGTTTGAAGGGGTGGGAGGTAAAGCCCTCTACAACCTCTGTGTTAAGGTGAGGAACATTAGGAGCCTAACAGGAGTGAAGGCACATCAGTGGCAGGGGGTATGTGGGGTGGAGAGTATGGTGGGTTTTAGATGGAGGGGGCTCTACAAACACCCAGTACCAAAGAGGTCAGGGGACCTCCAGTGGAGGGTTCTACATGGAGCCCTGGCCACTAACAGCTGGTTGGCACGGGTTGAACCGGGAGTCGGGCAGGAGTGTCATTTCTGTAAAATGAAAGAAACTGTGATTCATGTGTTTTCTGTGTGCACCAGATTAATGCCATTAATGTCTCTGTTGGAATGTCTGTGTGAGAGGTTGGGGGTGGTCTTTACTGTTGGGGTGTTCATAATGGGATACAGGTATTCAAGTAAGGAGAAGGAAAAATGTGTTTTGTTGAATTTTCTGTTTGCTCAGGCAAAGTTAGCTATTTGGCTAACAAGGAGGAACAGGGTCAAAGGTGGGGGGATAACAGACCCTTTATTATTGTTTAATGGGATGGTCTCTGCGCGCCTTAGGGTTGAGTTTGAGTTCTATAAAATGATAAAAAGTGTGGAGATGTTTCAGGAGATATGGTGTGTTGGGGGGGCTGTCTGTATAGCTGGGGAAGATGTTTTGGATATACGGTTGTAGGAGTGGGTATTGTCTTGAGTATTGTGATGTTGGCTTGTATCATGTGGTTGCTGGAAAGGTGAGTATGGTACATGTATGCATTACAGGATGTATTTTTGGTTTTATTTTTAAGGGGGAGGTTGGGTGGTGAGTTTTAAATGAAATGAGAATGTTTCAGTAAAGAAAGACAAAAAGTCAAAAGTCAAGTCTCTCTCTCTCTCTCTCTCTCTCTCTCTCTCTCTCTCTCTCTCTCTCTCTCTCTCTCTCTCTCTCTCTCTCTCTCTCTCTCTCTCTCTCTCTCTCTCTCACTCTCTCTCACTCTCTCTCTCTCTCACTCTCTCTCTCTCTCACTCTCACTGTGTATAATCCGCTGTGTTGCCAGATTGGCTAGAGTTCTCTGTCTTTAGTCAAATCCAGCAGAATGCTTTTGTTTTGTTTGCTTATTTGTGTTCCTGTGATATGTCTTCCCAGGTGGTATGAAGCCTTATGACTGGCTGACTAATTGTGTAAAAATAACAAGTGCCAAGGAACACAAATAGGACTTTGAAGCGGAGCGATGTACAGTATGATAGCCTTTACTGTACTTGTCAACATTACAGAAAAAAAGGGAGGGAAGGGCAATTCCATTGTTATTTATGTGACATTTGCACGCAAAAAATCATAAACTAAATGTCTCACAGAATGAACATATAAAAAGCTAATTCATTGTTAATTGCAAGCTCAGGTTGTCAAACGTCATGTAACCAATGCATGGGGGAAGGAGAGATTAGAGAGAGAGGGAAAGGCAGATGAATAAGAGATAGTCGTAATTAAAAAAAAGGGTTGAGAGAGAGAGAGGGGGGGGGGTTAGGTATCATTGCTACAGCCCAGGGCTCATATTCAAAAAGCATCTCAGAGTAGGATCAGGTCCCCCCCCCCTGTGCATGTAATCTTATTCATTATGCCCTCAAAGGCAAAACTGATCCTAGATCAGCACTCCTATCTTAGACTGTTTATGACTATGACCCAGGCCTGGCTAATCTCGGCGATTCTGTGTTATGAAGAGTCAGTGGGCCTGTCAAGCTGATCACTCTACTCTGCACGCTAACCCACCAACGTGCTAACGGAGTGTCTTATATAGCCGCCGTGATGGTGCTTGCTAAGCACCGTAAAGAGGTGGTAACCAAGTTATGGAATCATTAGTGAGTGTGTATCTCAGCAGGACAAAGAGAGAGAGGGAGCGGGAGGAAGCTACAGTCTGACAGATGGTCGTGGCGTGTGTGTGTGACGCCATTGGGCGTGGCGATAGTGTGTGTGTGTGTGTGTGTGTGTGTGGTGTGTGTGTGTGTGTGTGTGTGTGTGTGTGTGTGTGTGCGTGTGTGTGTACATTTTGGTATGAAGTGCTTGGTGTGTCAGGATTTGGAGGTTAAATGCAAAATGAAATATAATGATTAAAACAAAATTGCACAACATCCTCCTGGAGAGAAACATAACCCCTATTGTTTCCTGTTTTCTAGCAAGCTCAAGCCACAATGATGTGGAAAACTAGATCATTATGTTCTGATGCTCATTAATGAGTCTGGATTGGGCCAATGCTGGATGAAAGTTATGTCGGACGTGAAGATAAAGCTTTGATTCAGGTTTTAGTGGGCTGATCTATTATTTACCGCGCAGGCGTTTTACTCGAGTTACTAAACTCAGTTGTTTTCTCTCGTGAAAGACGTTGAGAAATAATGGTGAGCCTAACAAAGCTTTGATGTTGTGTTTTTTCTTCTTGCTGCAGTGTAGCATAGTATTTTATCCATGCCAATTCATTTCTCTTTATCCTTAGTAACATTTGTACCATCTGTGCCTAATTGTCTGTGCCACACTGGCATGTGCTATTATTTAAAAGCCTTCCACTTGTTATTTAATCATGTTTGTACCGGAATTAATTCAATTCAAACAATAACTCAAATGGAACTCAACAGAATGCCATGTTTGCATTAATTCCAGGATTATCTCTTGGCTTTCAGATGATCATTTATCAAATTAAGTCTGTAGGATTACTGAAATCACAGGATAAATCAACTGTGATCAGCATTGATCTTTGAGCATTTTCTGCCTCGCTTGCCTCCAACCAAAACAAACCTAAAGCCAGTGAAGTGTAAGTAAACTAGAACAAAATGAAGTTTGTCCATTCATCAGTAAGCTTGTAAACTGGCTACAGAGAGGGGGAGGTGAACGTGGAGGAAAAGGGAGGTGAGGTAGGGGTGTAATGGTGCTCTGAAGCCAAAACAAGTCCAGTGCCAAGGAGTAGAGGCAGGGAGCGAGGGAGCTGGGCCAAAAATACTATTTTCTAATGCCCAGGATGGATGGATGGAGGGAGTTATGGAGCAATAGATGGATGGATGGATGGAGGGATGTAGTGGACGAAGGCTTGCCTGATCCATGAGCCTGGATGTATTTAACATCTCTCCCAGTGGAGCCGTCTTCTTATGTCCCATATGGCACCCTATTCCCTATACAGTGCACTCATTTCTACCAGAGCCCTATGGGCCTTAATAGGGAATAGGGTGCCAATTGGGATGCACCCCTGCTGATGGACTTCTCTCACGCTCCTGGCCTGCTTCCCATCTTCAGCTGTGGTTTAGGATTACCATGCATTGTTAACTGACCCTATATCAGTGGGAACTGACGTGGTGTCTCCATCCCTGGATCATATTCAATAGGATCCTAAACGGAAGCAAACAGAGGCCAAAACAGGGATGGACCTAATAAGAAATGCTTATTTTCATTTTCTGTTGCAAAACATTTTTCTACGTTGTTCACTCATGTACGAATGAACAACCCTGGTTCAGGGTCTCTTGCCTGACTGTCACAGCCTTTAATCAAGTGGTCTTAAAGGCACATTTTGTTATTTGTTATTGCACTGTTGTGCGTATGTGCGAGGTAGGGTAGGGGTCGTGTGCAACAACCTATGAACACATGGTACACACAACATGCACCTGAGATATTGGTGATTGGTTTTTCACAAGCATTTTCCAACCGTTTTTAGGTGCAAACTCAAAAACATACCTGCCCCTCCCCCCAAGACTCCCCCCATTCCCAACAACAACACGGGGCCTTGAGAGAATTAGTCACCATTCTAAGGCTGTTTCCCAAGTGCCACCCTATTCCCTATATAGTGCACCACTTTTGACAGGGCCCGTTGTAAGTGCACTATATCAGGAATAGAGTACCATTTGGGACACAAACCTAAGTCCCCTTGATAAAGACTCCTGTGTTCTCTCTCTCGACCCTCACCCTTGGTCAGAGGGGGGCTTGGGTGATGTCTGGATTTATTAGTCATTTCATTAGTGGGAAGGGAAAGGTCACGAGCGGCGGGGCTTGTGTGTGTGTCGCTAATTGAGCACAAAATGGTGAGACAGCTGGAGGACAGGCATCAGGCTGTGTGTGTGTGTGTGTGTGTGTGTGTGTGTGTGTGTGTGTGTGTGTGTGCCCTGAGTTTGAGCAATGGACTATTGTAGAATTAGCCAGCTTTAACTGCTTTTCAATTAATTTACTGAGGAGGCTTTGAGGTCACAAAGCCCAAATATTGAACAAACTAATATCTCCCTTGGTAGTTTAATTGAACGAATCATTACATTTGTATCATTGTGATTCCATGAAGATAGATATTGATATGTCTAGAATTCAGTTTCAATTTGTAGAAGGGGAGATATGATAATTATACACACTATAGTGAAGCATATCAAATTCAATTGAATGCTTGCAATACTAAGAGTCATTGTGAATGGAATGTGTGTATTGACAGATGGTGGATTGTGTGTGTGTGTGTGTGTGTGTGTGTGTGTGTGTGTGTGTGTGTGTGTGTGTGTGTGTGTGTGTGTGTGTGGAGAATGAACGTGTCACTGTGTGAGAGATATCAGTGTGTGCAGCACCATTGAGGAATGAGATCAGCGCCATGGACAGCGTCTGTGCTGGTTGCTGTCCCTTCTCTGTCCCCATGCAGCTCTGTGTAATGTCATAGCTGTGTGAGAGGGGCCATGAGGCACCACAGGGCTGACCCTTACGCACACACCCTGCCTGGGGAGGAAGAGAAGGGGGCTCCCACCGGTGTGTTATTGTGCACTCGCGTGTTGTGTCTCTGCGATTCTATAGCGCTGATCTGTGAGGCTGCCAGCTGGCTGTGTGTGTGTGTGTGTGTGTGTGTGTGTGTGTGTGTGTGTGTGTGTGTGTGTGTGTGTGTGTGTGTGTGTGTGTGTGTGTGTGTGTGTGTGTGCGCGCCCGTCTCCGTATGCTTGCGTGTATTTACATGTACGTATGTGACAAGATTGACCAAACAGCTTTTGCTGACGCACTGTGCAAACACAGGCTCTTAGAATGCAAATTGAATTTGGCTGCATTTGTTTCAATTTTAACGCCACCTGTTCCTTTATCTGTTCAATTCGTCCTAGCTCTGACACCTCAGCAATGTACAGGAAGTGTTTATGGAGAAAACACTGCTATGGGCACTGCTCCGAGAAGTGTTGTTTGATCATCTGGAAATAGGATACCTGCAAATACCCCACTACATTCAGACAATTTTTTATGTTGTTAAACATAAAAAGGAAAGTGGTGGCTATATAAAACAATATGCAACTTGTACTTTACATTGTAACAAATAGCTGTACATTTACAGCAACACTTTTACAGTAATGCTATATTACAGTATTGTTAAGAGCAATGCATTATGGGGGCTCAATGGCATTCCGCTACAGCAATTGCTGTAATTATGCAATACAGTAGTACCTGTTTTGCTGTATATTTACAGCAGCATACTGTGAATTATGGTGCATTGTAGGAAAATATTGTCGTCAGCAAAATTGTCTCTCATTAACATATTTTGAGGCGTGCCTTACAAGAGGCTATATTTGTTTACCCATTAGTGAGATTGCAGCACAGTAGCAAGTAAATTAATGCAGATTTACAGGAAAAGAATTGTAACTTCCATAAATCATGGTATGGTAAATCATGTTTCCATAAAATCTGATGATATTTAGATGAAACCAGATCAAAGTATTAGGACCAAAGTCATAATGGTGTAAAAAAATAATAATAGTAATAATAAAATAAAATAAAAATATATATATATATATATATATATATAAAAAAAAACAGAAATGCCTTATTCAGACCCTTTGCTATGAAACTCGAAATTGAGCTCAGGTGCATCCTGTTTCCATTGTTCATCCTTGAGGTTTCTACAACTTTATTGGACTCCACCTGTGGTAAATTCAATTGATTGGACATGATTTGGAATGGCACACACGTGTCTATATAAGCCATGAGGTTGAAGGAATTGTCCGTAGCGCTCAGAGAGGATTGTGTCGAGGCACAGACCTGGGGAAGGGTACCGAAACATTTCTGCAGCATCGAAGATCCCCAAGAACACAGTGGTCTCCATCATTCCTAAATGGAAGAAGTTTGGAACCACTAAGACTCTTCCTAGAGCAGGCCGCCCAGCCAAACTGAGCAATCGGGGGAAAGGGGGGCCTTGGTCAGGCAGGTGACCAAGAACCCAATGGTCACTCTGCCAGAGCTCTAAAGTTCCTCTGTGGAGATGGGAGAACCTTCCAGAAGGACAACCATCTCTGCAGCACTCCACCAATCAGGCCTTTATGTTGGATTAGCCAGACAGAAGCCACACCTCAGTAAAAGGCACATAACAACCCACTTGGAGTTTGCCAAATGTACTTTGCACTAGTTACCAAATCAGGCTCCTTTGAAGACTAATGTATACTTGACAACAACATTCCCAGTAATGGTTACAGAAATGACTGTGATATGTGTCTTTTTTTTGTCAACCTTAGATGATGCACTAATTGTAAGTCGCTCTGGGCAACAGTGTCTGCTAAATGACCAAAATGTCAATGTGAAAAATGAAAATTTGCAAATTTGCAAATTTGATCATCAAATTTGTCCTAGTTTAGGGGTGGTGCTCATTAGAATAATACCCAGCAGTGTGCTTTGCAAGTTTTCCATTTCCATTTTAGTTATTTAGCAGAAGCTCTTATCCAGAGCGACTTACAGTCAATGTATTAAGCTAAGGTCAACAAGAATATACCACAGTTATAGCAAGTAAAAAGATGATGTTACCGTTACCAATAATTTTGTAGTTAAGCGGCCTACTTGCAAGTATACATTTGTATTAGAAATAATAATAATACAAAGTACATGTATTTTAATTTAACTGTTACCAATAGGCTACATGAATTGTAGTTCAGGACAGTGAAATGCTAATTACAAAATAGGTATTGAAATATCAATATCAAATACATGTAACAGAAATACTGCATGTTGTTGGCACTAGCTAACTGCACTGTAAACCTAAAACAGTTCATTTACCACTGAGCTTCTCTTAATGCACACTAAATTCAAAATGTTACTGTAATCAGGTGTTCCAGTAATATGCAGTAAATTTGTGTTACAGTAAAGGTCTTGTAAATCTACAGAAATATACTGGCTTCTGTGCTGCCAGTAATTTAGTGCACATTTACAGTAACCTACTGGCTACTGTGCTGCCAGTAATTTACTGTAAAAATGACAGGAGATGTTTTACAGTGTAGAGCTCAACTTGTTTTTGTCATGCTTCTAAGATGTATTTCCTTATTTTAATTTATTTTATATCCTCTGCCCCCTTCTTTGGTACAAACAAAAAACCAAACTGACACGTTTTGGCAAATGCACAGCAGACCAGAATTCAACTAAATGAATGACATTGCTTCATTTAGAAGGAAATGTATCAATTTATTATGAATGAGAAGTGTGCTTTTGTACTGTAATGAGTCTAAGAGAGAAGAAGAGGCGCTCCGCTCTGTTTCCCAATGTTTCCACACTATAGCTGGAAAAACAGACTGAAAGCCTGCATGTCGAATGCATGAAATACTGGCAGTGGTAAAGACACCCAAAACCCTTCAGTGGTGCTGGCAGAGATGGGACTATCTGGGAGAGAGCATGCACAGGCAGCAGAAACTGGCTTAGTCAGGGTAATCAGTATACTGCCATGGAGAGCACTGACATGCCAGGGCTTTTTGTTTAAGAGTGCTCCCCAAATGGCACCCTATTCCCTATTTAGTGTACAACTTTTGACCAGAGCCAGGGAATAGCATGTAATATGGGACGTATTTTGGACTCTCATCCTTGGGTTCTGGATAGATCTCTCTCATGACATTGCCAACTCTGTCAAGCTTCTATTCTCAAGGGTTTAGTTTTGGGATAGGCCTTATGTGTTTTGCGATTGGAGGTGTGAACTATTGTAAGTAATACTGTTTCAAATGGACCTATCTGAGTATGTTAATATTCAATAAGCAACAATTATACACCACTATGAATAAATTACAAATACTTAGACATGTTTTTTTCAAAAATATATCTCAAAAAAATTGCATTACAATAAAAAAATGTAGCAATGCGAAAAAAATAACTCTTAACAGCTGGCATAGGATTAAGCTTCCATGTGAAGGTAAAGCGCGTATGCTGTGCTTTGTGCGTGTTTGAACCCAGTTGCCCGAAGTACAACATGTGCAGTTCCTCGTTGACACAGTTGTTCCGTAAAGCACTGTGCATTTGTTTTTGTGCAGTGGAAGCATTCCTAGCCTGGTCTGCTAGGTTACTCCTCGCTCTCATTTACATTTGAGTAATTTAGCAGACGCTGTTAACCAGAACAATTTACTGTTAGCGCAGTCATCTTAAGATAGCTAGGCGAGACAACAACATATCACAGTCGTGGTAAGTAGGCTACATGTTTTCTCAATAAATAAGTTAGCAAAGTCAAGGAAAAGACAAGTGCATGAGACAAGGGGTGACACGACTGACTGATTGATATGTCTTATTTAAGATACTCTTTGAAGAGGTCGGGTTTCAGACGTTTTTAGAAGATGGGCAGGTACTCTGCTGTCATAGCATCGGGGGAAGCTGGTTTCACCCTTGGGCTGCCAGGACATAGAAGAGGTTTGACTGGGCTGAGCAGGAGCTGACCTCCCATAGGGTTAGGACGGCCAAGAAACCAGAGGTGGCAGGTGGCAGAACAGAGATGCAATCCAGGAGTGTGTAGAGCCTTAGACACCCAGCCCTAACCCCTAATTTTCAAATATTTTTATTAACCCAGTAGCTAACCTGGTAGGTACACCAGCTGCTAAGGAGAGGGACCTGTAGCTGAAAGGTTGCCCATTCAAATTCTATCAGGTGCGCCAAAAAATGAGGGACTTGATCTGGCAACAGGAGGGCTGCTAGTTTCAGATCCTAAGAATATGCAAACAATGTCCACCTCAGCTGTGAACGCTCTCTCTGTGGGCATCAAGCAATTAATCAGCTCTCTCTCGCACACACAACACATTTAATCAGGAAAAGGATGATGCAGTCAAGCTTAAATTAGATCACGTTCAAGGTCTGAAAGGTCATGAACAGTCAAAACCATGACTTGGATGATATTCGGATGAAACCAGATCAAAGTATGATGACCAAAGTGTGGAAAATGTCTGTTGCTTCTACACTGATAAAGTTTTATCATCAAGTTTCTTCCATTTTTCAATGTTGTTTGAGTTACTTAGTGTATCACTATATTTGCTTGAGATGATTTTACTGCAACACTGCTCAATTCATCCAAGTTTCTTGACAGTCTTTTCAAAGAGCTGTCAGTCAAGGCCCACTCAGCCTGTCTTTTCAAACTTCCTGGTAGTTAGCTTTGAGAGAGAAAAACCCCCTGAAATTCTGAGAATTTCTTTCACCCAAAAATATCACTCAAAAAATGTCACTCAAAAAGCAATTTTTCATGGGAATCAGAATGACTGTTCGGGACCTTGAAGGTCTTGTGCTGAGTAGGTAATAAAGATAAAGACGGAAGGGGAAGTATTGGTAACTCATAATGTTGTTGTGATGCCGTATCAGAGTAATTATTACGGTCAGCATGAAACATAACCACTGTGATAGATAAGCCAGTTGACGTCTCTCTTCTCTGGATACCACACATTCACCTTCTGTATATGTAAGCAACTTCGTTAGCCCTTCAAGCTAAAGCCTATGTCTTAAGACAGTCCCTGTGTGTGTTTGTGTGTGTGTGTGTTTGTGTCTGTGTCAGTCAGACTGATCAGACCTCCATGTTGGGAACAAATGCTTTTCTACAACAGTCAGAGAACCCTTGGCTCTGTGACCTTTACCCTGGCAGCTTTCTCTAATGCTCAAATCCACTTACTAAAGGTCCCGGTGTGTCTCTCTGCCTGTCTTGTATTACTTCATATAATTATTACAGCTACTTGTGGACATAGTTGTCATATAGTTAGGGTTGACAGAATTCTTGTAACTTTCCCAAAAATCCCAGTTTTCTAGAAATCCCAGAGGGAAAATTCCAGGAATACGACCAGAATTCTTTGAAAACCAGGCCTTTTGGGAAAGTTACTGGTATTTTGCAATCCTACACCCAGTTAGCACTTCTTTCACAGTCATGATTAAGAATTTTCCATAGTTATACCATATAAAAAAAATCTCTATATTGTAGCAGCTCAGTCAGCCAGTTAGTTAGTATAATTGTGTTATTATGCAACGTGCTGTGTTTTTACCCTCACTTGGGTTTCAAGAACAGTACAAGACAAGCTATAACAACAAGACCACCACATATACATATATACGGTTGTTAGTGTTGTAACCCTAAGTGTGGAACTGTATCTGGGGCTTTGTTGTCTGGGTAATAAGATAGCTGACAAGGAGCGTTTGGTGTCGATGGCATATATCGATTCATACAGAATCACATTATGAGGCAGACCACAGGGCACTGGTGTGTCAACATCCTCTAATTGCCCTTAAAGCAGAAGTCAATAAACATGATTAACAGGGTGGGGGAGGGGCGGTGCTTCATTTGAGTCTGACCCTGCCGGAACAGAATCCAGCACCTCTTAGGTCTGGACTTTTTCGATCCGGAACCCATTTGTCAGGATCCGGTCCTGTGGCATTCTTTTTCTTCTTCTTTGCAATGTCAAAATTCTAATAAAAGCAAGAATTGATTCGTGTTGGACTGGCCCGGCTTAATGGTTTGAGCAACATTGTAGCCTATATAGACCAATGCATGGCCATTGTTGTGTTGAGTGAGAGAACCACGCCTGTATTTCTCACAGAACTAGAACAAGATGAACTTTCTATGATTTCTCTCCCTCTGATAGATATGACCCTGCAACTCTCATCTCTCCAGCGTTGCACTTCATCATTTTTTTCGGTATAGAATCATAGCCGCGGTAAGGGTGCTGGAGGTGCTGCAGCACCCGTGATAAATTGAAATACATTTGCCGAAGTTATAGAATTACTCCTGTCTGTTCAGAAAGAAATGAAATCATTCCGAATACTTCTCCAGGAGTAGGCCTATCTATAATTTAGCCACAGAGGATTCATAGTTTATATTTACATTTTTTTTAAATAGCCTAGCTGTGGATTGTGTGTAGCCCAATCACGAGGCATGCCTACAGTCGGGAACGCCCTGCAAATCTGTCAGTAAACAGCATGCCGACAAAACAGGCCTTTCGCAATATTTCAAATACAATCGCTGGAAAACGCAGGTTGGAAAGCAAATGGATTCAGCTGTAAATATAAAACAAATCTCTCTATAGGCTATGAAGTTATCAACTTCCAAATAGGCCTATTGAGTGAACAGTATTGTTTTACAAAGCAGACTAAAACATCCACCATCGCTGGTAAGTGAGCTGTGCATCATTGAGTGAGTCAGTGAAACTGGAAAGCTTTTTTAGGACTGTAACTTCCTCCTACAATATGTGTCTCCACACACCTAGGCCTAGGCTATTGAAGGATTCAAGACAAGGTCGTTTTTTAATTGATCTCAGATTCTCAGTTTGTCAGTGTCCTCAAAGTAGTCATTTCGATCATTTATGAGGTATTAAAAATGAGTCTGCTGAAGTCTGCTGCTTTAAAGTGAACTCTGGGTGGGGGGAAAAAAAAGCTAAATAACTTGTATCTTTGTATTCACACTGCCCTTGCCTTTGAATGAGGAATCATCTATCTTACTAGTTCATTTAAAACATTGTGTGGACTGAGTCCTCTTTGCATTCACATTGCGATGCTTAGAAAATAACCAATATCTTTTTCCAACATTTACTCAATGCACTCTGGGTATATACACAGTGGAGGACAAGCAATACCATCAGAACCTGTTATTGGACAGACAGGAATGTCCCTACATACATTCTGGAAGCTAATAGTTTGCATTTAGTTACAAAATAGGACATACTAATCATAATCAAAATATCATATTTACATGTAAAAAATACTGGTAAAAGGATAAAAGGAAGAAGAAGAATTGCAGTTTAAATAATGCTTCAATTGAAAAGCTTATACTCAAAATGTACCACCAACCTGTACATGTTTTTTTAGTTTGTGGCACTAAAGTGAGGGGGAATTGCAAGGGAAAGGTGTTGCGGTGGCTTATAGTGCTTGGTGTTGAAATAATGATAAGTGAACCTGGAGAGGTTTGTGTTCACATTGCACTAAAAAAAGGGAACAGAACCACAGACTTCAAGTGAACTGAACTCAGATGACCTCTCCAGGTCCGTTCGCTTCGAGGATTCTTTTGAGGGTTCTGAGTTTCTTTTGAAGCATTCACACTGCACAACATTTTAAGTGAACTGCACTGAGTTCCCAAACATTTTCTGAAAGGGACCAGGTGTGAAAACACCTTAAAATGTATAAAAAGTCACATTTTTCTCAGACTCTTGACAAAAAAAATTGATCCCCATGTGTGCAACTTCAGCATGCGCCTCTATTCTACTGCTCTATGCCAGTGGGCAAAAGCAATGATAATGCATGCAATGCTTTATTATAAAGGTACTTTTTTTCATGCATTCCTGTACCTCAGAGCCCCCAGGTAACCCCCCTCTCAGGCTCACTTTTTGTTCCGGCACCTCCCAATTTACAAATTAAGCACTGGGAAGGGGTGGCGTAGCTAGTATGCTCATGGAACAGAGGGAAAAGAGAAAGAATTTGAAAGGTTGTGGTAGTCATAGCTCTATAAGGAGACCTTGTTGTTATGTTGTCAGTCTAAATGTGAGCAGCCATGACATCTTACATTGTTATGTCCTCCATCGTATGGATGATACAATGGGATTTCATTGGTGGTGTTGCAGTTTCAATGATTGATTATTTGTTTAACATTATTTATTGGCTATTCATTTGTTTGGATTTGTGGTTTGCTGCAAACCTGCAATGTTGTGTTGGGACCGATTTTGTATTTATATTGCAGAGCTGATTGTAGACAACTCAACAAGAACTTATTTGAGTTCTGTAACCCAGTGCAGTGATCACACCCTTTATGACACATTACAGGCTTCCATTTGTGCATCCCGAGTGGAACCTCTATTCCCTACATAGTGCACGACATTTGACCAGAGTCAATTAGGGAATAGGGTGCCATTTGGGATGCAAGCCATTGCCAGTGCTGCCGAATGAGGATGCCCCAATTGCTTTTTTCCACAGTAGCCTCTAGCTGGAAGAGGCAGTAGTGTAGTGTAATGATCGGGAGGTGTTAATACTGTAGCTCTATGATGCTGCTCTTGACAGCTTGTTGAGCTGCTTTTAACATGAGATCCATCAAGAAGAGGAGGCTTTTAGGCTTCTGTAATGCGAGGCTGCATTGTGTCAATGTATGAGTGTGTGTGTGTGTGTGTGTGTGTGTGTGTGCGTGCGTGCGTGCATGCTTTCCCTGTGTGTGTGTGTGTGTGCGCATGTGCGGGGGTTGTGCAAGCAGGCAGGCAGGCTGTGTTCCTAATTTAGACAGACGTTGTCTTACGGTGGGGGGGGGGGGGGGGGGGGGGGGGGTGGCACGTCTCCTGGATGCTGGCCCAGAGTGTAACCCCTCCCTTCGCTACTGTAGGCAACTGCCAACAAAGTGTCCCTGTGTTAACCCCTTCCTTACTAGCGTGTGTTTACCGTTAACCTCCCCTCCCATAGAGCCATGTCACCTGGAATGGAATTCCAGCTGTTAGGTTTTATTCATTCGCACCACAGAAAACAATTGAAAGACTAAACAGTACAGATCAAAGAACTGGTAAAAAACGGTGTGCAGCTGTTACAGTCACCACAGGCCACATACACACTCAATTTGTACAACTAACGTACAATTCATTTGGCACAATAGTTACGGAGACACTACACAATGGTTGTGTAAAGAAACACGTGCAGACAAACTCTCTGTTGTATCACAACCATTGTGTTAAATGTGCTGTGCATGGGGCCACAGTCACCTGTCTTACGCTGTGTCTGGGTGGGACACCTATTTATCATGTTACCTGACACTTACTGTATCGCTTTGCTTTCAACTGATGAGGAGTTCATTATCAATCACGTAAAGATTGATTTCCAACCCTGTTATTTGATTCATTCATCCCAAATGCGAGCTAAAGCGGTACTGCTATAGGGCTTAGCTCTCAGCCTTTTTTGAAAGACTAATCCCATTGATATATTTACTAAAGTCGCTAATCTAGACTAGGCTGTCAATGGCAAATAGAGACATAGCCCTTTTTCTGTCTTCATGAAAGACCTTGCACTCACTCGCTGACATAATCAGGGGTGGATTAGGACAAGAATTTGGCGAAATTACATCTAACTTCATTTATACTGGTAGTGACGTTACGTTTGATGCCAGCGCTCCGAGGCATGCATCGAAATCGCTAAGCAGCTAACTTTGAAGCAGTGTGCCGATGCGTGTATCACTTTATCAAAAGTACGTCATCAATGACGTCCGAAGCTTCGTTTGATCACTGTCACGGGCGTCGTAAGGATTGGACCAAGGTGCAGCGGGAACGTGTATACTCATCTTCTTTATTTTTATTAAAAGAAGGAAAAACAAAAGAAACACGTATACAAAACAACAAACGACACGAAACAGTCCTGTCAGGTGCACAGACACAAAACAGGAGACAACTACCCACAAATCCCATAGAAAAAACACCCCTCTTAACCTCTCTGGGGCAGGCGGGACGAATTCGTCCCACCTACGTAACAGCCAGTTGAATCCTGTGGCGCGATTTTCAAAACCTTTGAAATGCTATTACTTCAATTTCTCAAACATATGACTATTTTACAGCTATTTAAAGACAAGACTCACGTTAATCTAACCACACTGTCCGATTTCAAAAAGGCTTTACAACGAAAGCAAAACATTAGATTATGTCAGCAGAGTACCAAGCCAGAAATAATCAGACACCCATTTTTCAAGCTAGCATATAATGTCACAAAAACCCAGAAGACAGCTAAATGCAGCACTAACCTTTGATGATCTTCATCAGATGACAACCCTAGGACATTATGTTATACAATACATGCATGTTTTGTTCAATAAAGTTCATATTTATATCAAAAAACAGCTTTTTTCATTAGCATGTGACGTTCAGAACTAGCAAACTTCCGGCGAATTCGCTAACAATTTACAATTTACTAAATTACTCACGATAAACGTTCACAAAAAGCATAACAATTATTTTAAGAATTATAGATACAGAACTCCTCTATGCACTCGATATGTCCGATTTTAAAATAGCTTTTTGGTGAAAGCACATTTTGCAATATTCTAAGTACATAGCCCAGCCATCACGGGCTAGCTATTTATACACCTGGCAAGTTTAGCACTCACCAATATCAGATTTACTATTATAAAAGTTTGATTACCTTTTGTTGTCTTCGTCAGAATGCACTCCCAGGACTGCTACTTCAATAACAAATGTTGGTTTGGTCCAAAATAATCCATCGTTATATCCGAATAGCGGCGTTTTGTTTGTGCGTCCCAGACACTATCCGAAATGGTAAATCAGGGTCGTGCGCATGGCGCAATTCGTGACAAAAAAAATCTAAATATTCCATTACCGTACTTCGAAGCATGTCAACCGCTGTTTAAAATCCATTTTTATGCCATTTTTCTCGTAAAAAAGCGATAATATTCCGACCGGGAATGTCCATTTAGCTAAACAGAGGAAAGAAAACAAAGCTTTCGGTCGACGCGGGCACGAGCCTGAGTCTCACAGTACTGTAACCAGCCACTACCCATACGCGCTACTTTGTTTCAGCCAGAGCCTGCAAAGCCACGATTCAGCGTTTTGCCGCCTTCTGAGAACCTATGGCAGCCGTAGGAAGTGTCACGGGACAGCTAAGATCCTCACTCTTCAATAAACAGAGACAAGAAGAACGACACCTTGTCAGACAGGCCACTTCCTGCATGAAATCTTCTCAGGTTTTTGCCTGCCATATGAGTTCTGTTATACTCACAGACACCATTCAAACAGTTTTAAAAACTTTAGGGTGTTTTCTATCCAAAGCCAATAATTATATGCATATTCTAGTTACTGGGCAGGAGTAGTAACCAGATTAAATCGGGTACGTTTTTTATCCAGCCGTGTCAATACTGCCTCCTAGCCCTAACAGGATATATAAGACCTTCAATTAGAAGCAACTAGGAGCAGCTGCTTCCAATTGAAGGTCAACCCCATTAACTAAACATAGAAATAGAAAGACTAGAACTAACATAGAAATAAACTAACAAGAACAAAGCCCAACAAACCCCGAAACACTCTAAACAAACACCTCTTACATAGGAACATAGCCCAACAAACCCCGAACCACATAAAACAAACACCCCCTGCCACGTCCTGACCAAACTGCAATAACAAATAACCCCTTTACTGGTCAGGACGTGACAATCACGTGCTTTTTCAAACCGTGTGTTGCAAAATGCGTTGTTTGTGACCCAACTGGCTGGGTCAAAATAACTCAATGTGTGTTCTGTCCAATATTTACCCAAATTGGGATGTTTTATACGCAGCATTTTTTTAAGTGTACCTTTACCACGCCAGTTTCAGTGCTATCCATGGCCCGGAAGCCCGACTGGAGGGGATTGAAAAGTTCATGAGAGGAATGTAGTGGCGTAAAAGTTGTAAAACAAAAGCTGGTTAAAAACAATGCAATTTAGGTTATTTGGTAACCCAGCGCTATGTAAACATTTGACAGAACACACAGTGGGTTATTTTGGCCCAGTCAGTTTTGATTACCCAATCATGGATTAATTTAACAATCAATTGGGTATTATTTACTGTCATGATGATTTGACCTAGCAGCTGGGTCTTTTATAACATAATCCTTCAGTTATTTTATTTTCAGGAGGCTTGGCTTATAAGGGGCGTGGCTTTCAGATAGATCTTATTGGCCACCTGTGAGAAAAAATGTAATTCCTTTCCATCTAGGTAAGTTCATATACTGCAAATTCCTTTTTGTTGTGTACTTTACACATTCTATAATAGGACAATTATTTATTAATTATTATAACAAGGTATACCACCTGGTTGCGCAATAAGATATACCACCTTATTGTATCCAACAATGGGATTTACATAGGAGAGTGGAGGCTCCTCAGGACTCGTCAAGCTCCTCAGGACCACCCTCTTCAGTGAATTTCAGAAACTGTTTAATAGTTCAACATTTAAAAAGTTATCCTGTTTAGTTTAAACTATACTAAATATACAGTGCATTTGGAAATTATTCAGACCGCTTGACTTTTTCCACATTTGTTATCTTAGACTTATTCTAAAATGGTTTAAATAGTTTTTTCCCCCTCATCAATCTACACACAATACCCCATAATAACAAAGCAAAAACATGCTATTTGAAAATGGAAATATCACATTTACATAAGTATTCAGACGCTTTACTCAGTACTTTGTTGAAGCACCTTTGTCATTGATTACAGCCCCGAGTCTTGGGTATGACGCTACAAGCTTGGCACACCTGTATTTGGGGAGTTTCTCCCATTCTTCTCTGCAGATCCTCTCAAGCTCTGTCAGATTGGATGGGAAGCGTGGCTGCACAGCTATTTTCAGGTCTCTCCAGAGATGTTGGATCGGGTTCAAGTCCTGGCTCTGGCTGGGCCACTCAACGACATTCAGAGACTTGTCCCGAAGCCACTCCTGCATTGTCTTGGCTGTGTGCTTAGAGTCATTGTCCTGTTGGAAGTTGAACCTGATCCCCAGACTGACTTCCTAAGCGCTCTGAAGCAGGTTTTCATCAAGGATCTCTCTATACTTTGCTCCGTTCATCTTTGGTTTGATCCTGACTAGTCTCCTAGTCCTTGCCGCTGAAAAACATCCCCACAGCATGATGCTGCCACCACCATATGTCAATGTAGGAATGGTGCCAGGTTTCCTCCAGATGTGACACTTGGCATTCAGGCCAAAGAGTTCAATCTTGGTTTCATCAGACCAAAGAATCTTGTTTCTCATGGTCTGAGAATCCTTTAGGTGCCTTTTGGCAAATTCCAAGCAGGCTGTCATGTGCCTTTTACTGAGGAGTGGATTCCGTCTGGCCACTCTACCATTAAGGCCTGATTTGGTGGAGTGCTGCAGAGATGTTTGTCCTTCTGGAAGGTTCTCCCAACTCTACAGAGGAACTCTGGAGCTCTGTCAGAGTGACTATTGGGTTCTTGGTCACCTCCCTGACCAAGGCCCTTCTCCCCCGATTGCTCAGTTTAGCCAGGCGGCCAGCTCTAGGAAGAATGTTGGTGGTTCTAAACTTCTTCCATTTAGGAATGATGGAGGTCACTGTGTTCTTGGGGACC
This sequence comes from Salmo salar, assembly GCF_965601325.2. Classification (NCBI taxonomy): domain Eukaryota; kingdom Metazoa; phylum Chordata; class Actinopteri; order Salmoniformes; family Salmonidae; genus Salmo; species Salmo salar. Next base: position 11,472,064 of record NC_138319.1, read on the forward strand.
TTCAATGCTGCGGAAATGTTTGGTACCGTTCCCCGGGTCTGTGGCTCGACACAATCTTGTCTCAGAGCTCTACAGACAATTCCTTTGACCTCATTGCTTGGTTTATGCTCTGACAACTGTGGGACCTTATGTTGCCAGGTGTGTGCCTTTCCAAATCATGTCCAATCAATTGAATTTACCACAGGTGGACTTCAATCAAGTTGTAGAAACATCTCAAGGATGGTCATTGGAAACAGGATGTACCCAAGCTCAATTTCGAGTTTCATAGCAAAGGGTCTGAATACTTATGTAAATGTTATATTTCAGGTTTGTATTTTTAATACATTTGTAAAAATGTCTAAAAACCTGTTTTTCCTTAATCATTATGGGGTATTGTGTGTAGAAAAAGAGGAAAAAAGATTGAGGGGGAAAAAAACTATTTCATACATTTTAGAATAAGGCTGTAACATAACAAACGTGGAAAAAGGGAATAGGTCTGAATACTTTCCGAATACACTACATGTAACCAAACAATTTGTTAAAACACACTGTTTTGCAATGAAGGTCTAAAGTAGCCTCAACAGCACTGTAGGGTAGTGGCATGGTGTAGCCGGAGGACAGCTAGTTTCTGTCCTCCTCTGGGTACATTGACTTCAAAACAAAACCTAGGGGGCTTGTGGTGCTCACCCCATTACATAGACTTAAACAGTAATTATGATAACTTCCGGGGGACATTCTCCAACCTAGCAGAGCTCTTACAGCATGAACTGGCATGTTGTCAACCCAATCATAGGATTAGAGAATTAATCTAGTACTGAAACCTAAAACTACAGCTAGCTAGCGCTGAGTAGTTGACTCAAAGAGAAAAAGACAATAGTTTAACAGTTCAAGAAATGTATTTATAAAAAAAATGAAGGAGAAGCTAGAACACTAACTATATTTCATATTTTTTTCACTTTCACTTTCACTGTCACTTATATAGCTAGCGAATGCAGCTATCTAGTTTAGCCTACTCAAACACTCGGCTCAAACAGAGAGGGATGCTATGATAGCTAGCTGGCTATGACTATCCAACACTGGAACTCTTCCAAGTCAAGGTAAGCTTTTGGCTTGATTAATTTATTGCCCACGGGGCCTGCAGGTGTAACTGCTAAACTCTTTGCTGACTGTACTGCATGATTTTAGCAGGTTTACTAATATGTTAGTTCTAGTAGCTATGTTGACTATGACATTATAATAGGGGGACAACAATGTAGGCTGTGTGTAGCGGTTAGCGGTTATGATATGAAGGTTTGGCTTGGAAAGGTTTTTTCGCCTGGCCACAGACAGCTGATCTGTTGTGCACTGAAGTCCACAAGCGAAGGGAAAAGGTGAGAGGAGGAGCACGTAGATGTGAGAAGAAATTATATAACGATCAAAGGGATAATGCTATATTGTATGTATGTGGCTGCAATGAAAGTGAATTGTGCGCCGCCCTATGGGACTCCCGGTCACGACACAGCCTGGGATCAAACCCGGGTCTGTAGTGATGCCTTAAACCACTGCGCCACTCAGGAGGCCCTAAGTAGCCTAAATCTATCAATGTTATATTGAGCTGGGTGAATGGAATATGAATGACAGTCACCCAATATGCTGTAATAGAAATAAGGCCATGCTCCAAAAAATAAAGAGTTGAGAGAGGACATCTTAATTAAACTGCACCGACTGCCACTGTTTTACCAAATGCATACACTGAGCTGACCCGCTCGGTCATATCTCAATAACCCAGCACCAATAACCCAGCACCCAGCATAAATAACCCAGTAGTTTTAACAAAAGCGACCAAACTAAGTGAACGCCTGCAACCCAGCAGTTGGGTCAACCAAACAACCAATAATTTGTTAGTACCGTAAATTCCGGACTATAAGCCGCAACTTTTTTCCCAGGCTTTGAACCTCGCGGCTTAAACAATGACGTGGCTAATATATGGATTTTTCCCGCTTTCAATTTTTTTTCTCCAAAAAAACACATTCTGTGTGTGACGTGCTCAGTTTTTTGGCGGCATGAAGCTTTCATTAGACCAATGAAATTGCCGAACGGGTTACGGTCAAACAACTTTTTTGTTTACTGTTTAGATTAAATCAAGCGCTCTCAAACTTCCCATCATTCTGATTACGGTAGTCATTTTGTCACTCTCATCATGGCAAAGACACGGAGAAATGCATATGATGCAGCTTTCAAGTTGAAGGCGATTGATCTGGCTGTTGGAAAAGGAAATAGAGCTGCTGCACGGGAGCTTGGTCTTAATGAGTCGATGATAAGACGTTGGAAACAGCAGCGTGAGGAATTGACTCAGTGCAAAAAGACAACTAAAGCTTACTGCAATTTTTTTTTTTTTTTACAAGCCGTGTTTCGTTAAAGCCTATTTATTTTTGTTACAAGCCGTGTTTCGTTAAAGCCTGTGTAAAGTTCATTTGTTTCTATGTACCGGTAGGCACCTGCGGCTTATAGACATGTGCGGCTTATTTATGTTCAAAATAATACTTTTTTTTTTTTATTCAGTGGGTGTACGGCTTATATTCAGGTGCGCTTAATAGTCCGGAAATTACAGTAGTACTTTTAAGTATTTTTACTTAGTTACTTCCAGCACTGTTTACACCACATGCACTTAGACAAAGACAGGTACAATGCCACAAATTGCACACTATTATTCCCTACATAGTACACTACTTTTAAACCAAAGCCCTATGGGCTCTGGTCAAAAGTAGTGCACTATATAGGGGATAGAGTGCCATTTGCGACACACACAGAGACTACAGGGGATGACTGTCACCAGTCAGTTTATACCTCACAAGTTGTATTGATTTTCACCACTGACATTGTCTTTATCTTAAAGTACAGATCCATACAGTAAAGTGTAAAGTTTTTGTATAACTTCAGCCAGTAGTTTTGAAAGTAGTGCTCCCGAGCCTAAACAGGTCACCGAATAGGGTGCACATTTGTGTAGTAGTAGTTAGCCAAGAAGTGCTTTTTCAAAAATGTTGAGCATTTCCATACTAAACAAATATCATGGGTGATATTTGAGTCACTCAAAATGCTATTTTACATGGAAATCAGAATGACTGCAAGGCAACACACCTGCTCTAGATTGCAGGAAATGGCAGTAACAGGTGTTCAAAAACGCAACAGAGATGAGTGTATCGCTGTAGCTCTGTTGCTGCATACAGTAAAATGTGTAGTGGATCTGTTAAGCAAAGATCGAGTGAGAATAATCCCTGCTGATTCTCCACTTATTGTATATCCTAACTACCTCCAACCTTTGATAAATACAGAAGCAGTGGTTAAAATCAAATTTAAAATGGGGCTAAAAAATCTGCAAACATACATACACACACACACAATATACTCTACATGACGAAAAGTATGTGGACACCTGCTCATCAAACATCTCATTCCAAAATCATGGGCATTAACAGGCTCCACTCTTCTAGGAAGTCTTTCCACTTGATGTTGGAACATTGCTACTGGGACTTGCTTCCATTCAGCCACAACAGCATTAGTGAAGTTGGGCACTAATGTTGGGCGATTAGGCCTGGCTTGCAGTCGGCGTTCCAATCCATCCCCAAGGTGTTCGATGGGATTGAGCTCAGAGCTCTCTGGAGGCCAGTCAGGTTCTTCCACACCGATCCCGACAAACCATTTCTGTAGTGGCCTCACTTTGTACACAGGGGCATTGTCATGCTGAAACGGGAAATTGGCTTCCCCAAACTGTTGCCTTAACGTTGGAAACACATAATCGTCTACAATGTCATTGTATACTGTAGTTACTTGGCCATGTTCAACATCTTGGCCATGTTCTGTTATAATCTCCACCCGGCACAGCCAGAAGAGGACTGGCCACCCCTCATAGCCTGGTTCCTCTCTAGGTTTCTTCCTAGGTTCTGGCCTTTCTAGGGAGTTTTTCCTAGCCACCGTGCTTCTCCACCTGCATTGCTTGCTGTTTGGGGTTTTAGGCTGGGTTTCTGTACAGCACTTTGTGACATCAGCTGATGTAAGAAGGGCTTTATAAATACATTTGATTTGATTTGTAGCATTATGATTTCCCTTCACTGGAATTAAGGGGCCTAGCCCGAACCATGAAAAACAGCCCAGACCATATTCCTCCTCCACCAAACTTTACAGTTAGCACTATGCATTTGGGCAGGTAGCGTTCTCCTGGCTTCAGCCAAACCCAGATTATTCTGTCAGACTGCCAGATCGTGAAGCGTGATTCATCACTCCAACTGAAGCTTTGCATTGAGCATGGTGATCTTAGGCTTGTGTGCGGTTGCTCGGCCATGTAAACCCATTTCATGAAGTTCCCAATGAACGTTTATTGTGCTGACGTTGCTTCCAGAGGCAGTTTGGAACTCGGTAGTGAGTGTTGCAACCAAGGACAGATGATTGTTACTCGCTTCAGCACTTGGCGATCCTGTTCTGTGAGCTTGTGTGGCCTACAATTTCGCAGCTGAGCCATTTGTTGCTCCTAGACTTCTCCACTTCACAATAACAGCACTTACAGTTGTCCGGGGCAACTCTAGCAGGGCTGACATTTTACATACTGACTTGTTGGAAAGGTGGCATCCTACAATGGTGCCACATTGAAAGTCACTGAGCTCTTCAGTAAGGCCATTCTACTGCCAAGGTTTGTCTGTGGAGATTGCATGGCTGTGTGCTCAATTGTATATACCTGTCAGCAACTGGTGTGGCTGAAATAGCCGAATCCACTAATTTAAGGGGTGTCCACATACTTTTATATATGTAGTGTATATACAGTACACACACATACATGTAAAGCAGCCATTGTGTGTGTAAGAAGCAGCTCTTATAGTGCCTTTAGAAAACATTCATACCCTTTGACTTATTCCACATTTGTTGTGTTACAGTCTGAATTCAAAATGGATTAAATCGATTTGTTTTCTCACCCATCTACACACAAACCCCATAAAGACAAAGTGAAAACATGTTTTTTTGCATTTTTGCATATGTATTGAAAATGGAATACAGAAACACCCCTGACTCAATACTTTGTAGAAGCACCTTTGGCAGCAATTACAGCTGTGAGTGTCTAAGAGCTTTCCACACCTGGATTGTTCAACATTTACCCATTATTATTTTCTAAATTCTTCAAGCTCTGTCAAATGGGTTGTTGATCATTGCTAGACAACCATTTTCAGGTTTTGCCATAGATCTTAAAGTCAACTGTAACTCTGCCACTCAGGAACATTCACTGGTAAGCAAGATTTGTGTGTCAGATTTAGCCTTGTGTTTTAGGTTATTGTTCTGCTGGAAGGTGAAGTCATCTCCCAGTGTCTGGTAGAAAGCAGACAACGAGGTTTTCCTCAAGGATTTTGCTTGTGCTTAGCTCCATTACGTTTCTTTTTTATCCTGAAAAACTCCCCAGTCCTTAACGATTACAAGCATACCCACAACATGATGCAGCCACCACTATGCTTGAAAATATGGACAGTGGTACTCAGTAATGTGTTGTATAGGATGTGCCCCAAACATAACACTTTGAATTAAAGACAAAAAGTTCATTGCTTTGCAACATTTTTTGCAGTTTTACTTCAGTGCCTTGATGCAAACATGAAGCATGTTTTGGAATATTTTTATTCTGTACAGGCTTAATTATTTTAAATCTGTCAATTAGGTTGGTATTGTGGAGTAACTACAATGTTGTTGATCCATCCTCAGTTTTCTACTGTCACAGCTATTAAACTCTAACTGTTTTAATGTCACCATTGGCCTCATGGTGAAATCCCTGAGCGGTTTCCTTCCCCTCCGGCAATTGAGTTAGGAAGCACGTCGATCTTTGTAGTGACTGGGTGTATTGATAAACCATCCAAAGTGTAATTAATAACTTCACTATGCTCAAAGGGATATTCAGTGTCTGCTTTTTACATTTTTACCCATCAACCAATAGGTGCCCTTCTTTGCGTGGCATTGGAAAAACCTCCCATGTCTTTGTGGTTGAATCTGTGTTTGAAATTCACTGCTCGACTGAGGGACCTTACATATAATTGTAAGTCTGGGGTACAGAGATGAGGTAGTCATTCAAAAATAATATTAAAAACTTATTGCACACAGAGTGAGTCCATGTAACTTGTTTTGTGAATTGTAAAGCAAATGTTTACTCCTGAACTTATCTAGGCTTGACATAACAAAGGGTTTGAATACTTATTGGCTCAAGACATTTCAGCTTTTCATTTTTTATTAATTTGTAAACATAAAAAAGTATATAATTCCACTTTGACATTATAGGGTATTGGGTGTAGACCAGTGACAGACAATCTAAATGTAATCAATTTTAAATTCTTGCTGTGACACAAAATGTGGAAAAAGTGAAGGGGTGTGAATACTTTCTTAAGGCACTGTATATCCCGAGATCTGATTAGCGCCCACTCCATGTTTATCTCCTTCCTGGAAGAGCAATAGCATCATGCAGTACTGCACACCATCCTAATCGCATCCCCTATGTACCGCTGTGAAAGAGCTTATAATACATTTAGTAAACAGTACACAATGACTTAATAGCTTAATATGTTGTTCTCCATCGTCCCTTGTGATTTAGTTATCCTCTCAATCAGATGGAGTAATCTAGTGTCTCTGTTCCAAGACTGGATAAGTACATATTACTGGGATTTAGTGTATAACCACAACTGAGTCATTCCACCTCAAAAAGTATGAGAGGATTTCATCACCCACCATCTCTGATTTTCTGTAGTTGAAAATAGATAACATTAGCATTCCTGAAACATTATTTTGTTGAAAGATAATTTGAACTCTAAGAATTTAAGTTAATTGATTGCACCCAAATGGGCCGTTGCATTTTTTAGGATTCATATAATATTCAATAAATGTGACTCACCACCTGGATTCGGTCTTGTGTAGCAGAATTTGAAATTGTGTTTTTTTACATTGGATAAGAGTAGAGACTCAGAGCTACAAAATGGTATTTCATACAGTGGTTCGTCCTTTAAAAATTGCAGTGTGCTGCAGCATAGCTTGCGTGGTGCTGCAGAATTCTATGGCACGTTATTTAAGTGCCAACCACTGATACCATTAATGCTAGTTTGTGCTAGTTTGACCACCAGAGGGTATCTTTGAGAAGCAGTTGATAGCCTTCAATAGTGGCCGTACTAGAGAATTTAAAAACCTTTTTTGTATCAACATGGTATATGGGACTGATTAAGACATTTTGCTTAATTCATTTGATTAATATTATGGTGTTTCTATTCCAAGAAAAACAAAAAACCTGCGCTGAGCTATTTAGCTAAAGAATCCCCGTGTTGCACGCCAGAGACCGGGGTTCAATTCCCCGATGGGGAGGAAGGAGTAGGCTGTCTTTGTAAATAAGAATTTGTTCTTAATAACTGATTCCATATGTGTTATTTCATAGTTTTGATGTCTTCACTATTATTGTACAATGTAGAAAATAGTAAAAATAAAGAAAAACCCTGGAATGAGTAGGTTTGTCCAAACTTTTGAGGCAATCAAGATATTTTGGCTAGAGACATTGACGATATCATCTCAGCAAGGTTTTACCCGTGGTCGTGGAGCAGGGTGGAAGTGCAACTAAAATGAAGTTTTAATAACCATCTGAATCTTGAATGTCTTTTTTCTATTTATTTTATTAACGAAAGCATAAAGATGTTGAAGAAATACTGTACCGCTGTTTTGAGTTAGAAATGTAACACTTCAGAGAACTTAAGCATCGAATACATTGCAGGTAGGGGGATGTTCACACCTACAGTAGCCGGGCTATAAAGAGTCTATTGTCCTGATTATCAGTCTACAAGTGTTTGAAAACCTGTTTTCAAAATGCCACCAGCTGTCCATCACTACTGTAAATTAAAACACAGCATGTTGTTTACATCTTGTTTACATTCTTTATTGTAACCACAATGTCACAAATAATTTTATCTACCTTTCCAATTACTTTTAGAGTTTGGGATTCATTTGATTAATATTATGGTGTTTATATTCCAAGAAAAATGAAAAACCCTCTGGGTTTCCGTTAGGATGGAACGGAAAATATGGTGCTGTACAACGTGACGGTCAGGAGTAGGCTACACAGTACTAGGCTATTTAGCTAAAGAATTCCCATGTCGCACGTGGGAGACCGGGGTTCAATTCCCCGATGGGGAGGAAGGAGTAGGCTGTCTTTGTAAATAAGAATTTGTTCTTAACTGATTCCATATGTGTTATTTCATAGTTGTGATGTCTTCACTATTACTGTACAATGTAGAAAATAGTTTTGAAAAAATAAGAAAAACCCTGGAATGAGTAGGTTTGTCCAAACGTTTGAGGCCATCAAGATGTTTTGGCTAGAGAAATTGACGATATCATCTCAGCAAGGTTTTACCCGTGGTCGTGGAGCAGGGTGGAAGTGCAACTAAAATGAAGTTTTAATAACCATCTGCATCTTGAATGTCTTTTTTCTATTTATTTTATTAACGAAAGCATAAAGATGTTGAAGAAATACTGTACCACTGTTTTGAGTTAGAAATGTAACACTTCAGAGAACTTAAGCATCGAATACATTGCAGGTAGGGGGATGTTCACACCTACAGTAGCCGGGCTATAAAGAGTCTATTGTCCTGATTATCAGTCTACAAGTGTTTGAAAACCTGTTTTCAAAATGCCACCAGCTGTCCATCACTACTGTAAATTAAAACACAGCATGTTGTTTACATGTTGTTTACGTTCTTTATTGTAACCACAATGTCACAAATAATTTTTATCTACCTTTCCAATTACTTTTAGAGTTTGGGATTCATTTGATTAATATTATGGTGTTTATATTCCAAGAAAAACGAAAAACCCTCTGGGTTTCCTTTAGGATGGAACGGAAAATATGGCGCTGTACAACGTGACGGTCAGGAGTAGGCTACACAGTATTAGGCTATTTAGCTAAAGAATCCCCTTGTCATATGCGGGAGATCGGGATTCAATTCCCCGATGGGAAGGAAGGAGTAGGCTGTCTTTGTAAATAAAAATGTGTTCTTAACTGTCTTGCCTAGTTAAATAAAGGTTACACTAAGAGAATAACATTTCTACACCATAATTTTAGTCTAACCAATATCCAAACGGAGATTCAGTGAATCTCATTGATTTATCAAGACCAGTCCCCATGCTTGTCTCAGAGCAGCGCGAAACAGTGCTAAAATAGTTGTAGGCTAATGCTTCAAATCCTATTGCTTCTAACTTCAATATGCTCTTTAAATAAATAAGACCTACACCACTTTTAACAGCACATTACTCAACACTAGTGAGACTCATGTCGTCTATGGTAAGCCTACAGTATATCCGAAAATATGACGTGACTCTCCGCCAATAATTACATATATAGGATTAGAAGATACTATATTAAAACCAAAAGCCGCCTCATGGGTCTCCCGGTGGCACGGGTATCTGTAGCAACGCATTTTGCATTGCTGCGTCACTGGGGAGGCCCCATCCACAAAGTATCAAAATACAGAGAGGTGTTGGTAAAGGTATATTGTCCTGATAATAGTCCATAATGGGATATTATAATACTATACATGGTTTCCAGGTCAGGATAACCAAAACATTTCTTTATTAAAGACTATCAGAAAGAATGTTGGTACTTATTTATTTTGATCCAAAGCCATGAATGAGTGAGTCACTCAGCTTTATGTAGGTGCCGGCTATATGGCTGTGCCATCAACTTGATAATATATAATGAAGTTTGAGGTTATTTTGTTTTCAAGAAAACAAAAGTGAGCGATTGTAATCAGAAAAAAGGCCAAAATAATATTTGTAAAGGCCAAAAATGTATTTCTGTTTTTAGAGGGAGAGAAATGCTGGGCCAGTTGTGCGCTGCCCTATGGGACTCCCAATCACAGTCGGATGTGAGACATAATAAAATGAATAATAATAATAATAATAATAATTCTTAACTTAGTATCTAACTTAGAAATATATTTGACGATAGAATTCTCCCCCTGCCCTCCATCTAGGCAAATCTATTGTCCAGCTACCTGCTTGAACAGCAGGAACACTTCCCTAGTCAGCGCCATTATTAGTGCAATGCCCCTTAAAGTGTTGCTCTGTGCTACCCAGTGTGGTAGCACCTTCCCTCCTCCTCTGTTCCCGTCTTCTGCGGCCCATCCTGTGCCCCCTGCCCTCGTGCCTTGAACCTCGCGCCCATTCAGTGGATACAGCTGGACAACTGCAACGCAATCCCATTGTGCACCACTTGGGAGCCATGACCAATATATATATATATATGTATATATATGTATATATATGTATATATATATATATATATATATGTATATATATGTATATATATATATTTATATATATATATATATATATATATATATATGTATATACATATATATATATATATATATATGTATATATATGTATATACATATATATATATATATATATATATATATATATATATATATATATGTATATATATATATATATATATATATATATATATATATATATATATATATATATGTATATATATATACACTGCTCAAAAAAATAAAGGGAACACTTAAACAACACAATGTAACTCCAAGTCAATCACACTTCTGTGAAATCAAACTGTCCACTTAGGAAGCAACACTGATTGACAATAGATTTCACATGCTGTTGTGCAAATGGAATAGACAACAGGTGGAAATTATAGGCAATTAGCAAGACACCCCCAATAAAGGAGTGGTTCGGCAGGTGGTGACCACAGACCACTTCTCAGTTCTTATGCTTCCTGGCTGATGTTTTGGTCACTTTTGAATGCTGGCGGTGCTTTCACTCTAGTGGTAGCATGAGACGGAGTCTACAACCCACACAAGTGGCTCAGGTAGTGCAGCTCATCCAGGATGGCACATCAATGCGAGCTGTGGCAAGAAGGCTTGCTGTGTCTGTCAGTGTAGTGTCCAGAGCATGGAGGCGCTACCAGGAGACAGGCTAGTACATCAGGAGACGTGGAGGAGGCCGTAGGAGGGCAACAACCCAGCAGCAGGACCGCTACCTCCGCCTTTGTGCAAGGAGGAGCAGGAGGAGCACTGCCAGAGCCCTGCAAAATGACCTCCAGCAGGCCACAAATGTGCATGTGTCTGCTCAAACGGTCAGAAACAGACTCCATGAGGGTGGTATGAGGGCCCGACGTCCACAGGTGGGGGTTGTGCTTACAGCCCAGCACCGTGCAGGACGTTTGGCATTTGCCAGAGAACACCAAGACTGGCAAATTCGCCACTGGCGCCCTGTGCTCTTCACAGATGAAGCAGGTTCACACTGAGCACATGTGACAGACGTGACAGAGTCTGGAGACGCTGTGGAGAACGTTCTGCTGCCTGCAACATCCTCCAGCATGACCGGTTTGGCGGTGGGTCAGTCATGGTGTGGGGTGGCATTTCTTTGGGGGGCCGCACAGCCCTCCATGTGCTCGCCAGAGGTAGCCTGACTGCCATTAGGTACCGAGATGAGATCCTCAGACCCCTTGTGAGACCATATGCTGGTGCGGTTGGCCCTGGGTTCCTCCTAATGCAAGACAATGCTAGACCTCATGTGGCTGGAGTGTGTCAGCAGTCCCTGCAAGAGGAAGGCATTGATGCTATGGACTGGCCCGCCCGTTCCCCAGACCTGAATCCAATTGAGCACATCTGGGACATCATGTCTCGCTCCATCCACCAACGCCACATTGCACCACAGACTGTCCAGGAGTTGGCGGATGCTTTAGTCCAGGTCTGGGAGGAGATCCCTCAGGAGACCATCCACCACCTCATCAGGAGCATGCCCAGGCGTTGTAGGGAGTTCATACAGGCACGTGGAGGCCACACACACTACTGAGCCTCATTTTGACTTGTTTTAAGGACATTACATCAAAGTTGGATCAGCCTGTAGTGTGGTTTTCCACTTTAACTCCAAATCCAGACCTCCATGGGTTGATAAATTGGATTTCCATTGATTATTTTTGTGTGATTTTGTTGTCAGCACATTCAACTATGTGAAGAAAAAAGTATTTAATAAGATTATTTCATTCATTCAGATCTAGGATGTGTTATTTTAGTGTTCCCTTTATTTCTTTGAGCAGTATATATATATATATATATATATATATATATATTGTCCTGCTAATAACAGGGTTAATAATATATATGTGAGAATATCCAAGGAGCTTTTATATAATTCTAAATGAATAATAATAATAATAATAATAATAATCGCTTTGTTTAAAAAATAATATTTTGGAGATTTCGTTTTCAAATAATGTAGAATGAGTGAGGAAAAAGGCCATTCTTGAACATGGGGTGAGACATTGTTACTAATTTGTAAATAAAGCCAGTTTGTTATTTAGAATTATTATTTTTTTGTTTTTAGAGAGAGAGAAACCAAAAACATACAGTTATCTTATGGGTCTCCCAGTCAAGTCCGGCACAGGTATTGGACCAGCATCTGTAGCAACACAGCTTGCACTGCTATGCAGTGTCTTAGACCATTGCGCCACTTAGGCGCTGTATAATGTGATCAGAAAAAAGTGCTCTAACTCCCCCTTGCGCTGTTCTGGAGCAATGAAGTGGTGACACGGTGTACCGTACTAAACCACAAATTACCTCTAAGTACCGCAGCATAATCGCAAAACTTTTAGTGGAGCAACCACTGTACACTGCATTTGAGGAATAATGGGAAAGTAATTCTGCTTTGAAAGTTGATCAACTTGTAAACTCACTTTTGAGAAATTGGCCTTTGAATGTTTTGGTATCTAGTGACAAGGTCTTCTTTGTCTACACCCATTCAGTATTGTTCACACCCTCTTAAGCTTTAGCCCCACCATCTCGTTTCGCTCTCAGAGCGCACACTTGACGCTCTGGCTGATGATTTGTTTACCCGTGGATAACATGAAAGAGCCTAACCAGCTCTGCTGGCAACAATTTCATTACGCTTTTTTGCAGATGTTTGCTGACACCGGTCATATTCAACTGGTGTTGTACACACGTCACGTAACTTTAGCTAACGAGCCAGCCAGCTAACATTAGCAAGTTAAACAACAATGAACAAAGTGCCAACAATGCCTAACATTAGGCCCTAACTAGAAATGCAAACAGCTCTGGAAAACAAATAATTACCTCCGCTAGGGAGCCAGCCAGCTAGCATTAGCTTGGTAAACAATGAACCTAGCTAGGTAAACAAAGTCTAAGTTACACACATCACGCAACATTAGCTAACGAGCCAGCCAGCTAACATTAGCTAGTTAAACAACGTCAGGAATGCCATACAGGTGTTTTCTCCATCTCTTTAGCAATCATACTCTAATTCCACTGATTTCAAAACTTCATCCTCCAGAAAGTGGAGAGCAACACTTATGCAGCTCCACTACACAATCAGATTTTTTTTTAAAGCCACGTTCGACGGGATGACCATCACAGACTGACGAGCTCAAATAGACAGAAGCCTCTATATGGCAGACCAATCCAAACTCATCTCTCGGCATGTCCAGCCCACTCATCTCTCGGCATGTCCAGCCCACTCATTATCTCAGCCAATCATGGCTAGTGGGAAGGTTGCCTACTTTTTCTGTGGCTTAACCAACAAGGCTCGTAATTGAACAATTTTATTTGTATTTACAGATGGCATGCACATGTTATTAAGGCACATGAACGTTCACATGTTCGAGAAGGCATTTCTGCCCAACAAACGCATTTTGATAAAACTATATTTTTTATGTTCAAACGGCTCTCCTGTGAAGTGAATAGCGACATACGCCTAGTTTCCTGAATCGGGTCACATAATTAATAGTTTACCCTATTCATCTATGGCAAAGATACTTACAGTATGTTTCCCCTTTCATCTGTCTGGTGTTTGCTAGTTACTGGCTAGCTAGGTCTTTAGCCAGCAAGGAACAAAAGGGGGGAAAGGGTCGTTCAAAACGTCACAGTTGTCAAGTCAACACATCCGTCAGTGCTGCTGTGATCCGCATCACAAGAGACTACCAAATGGGAAGTATATTATTGATGCAATTTCAATGTTGTTTGAGTTGCTTTGTGTATCACCAAATTTCTCACTTCATCTAAGTTCCAACAAGTTGCTGAACATTGGCTTTTCAAGGAGCTGTCAGTCAAGGTGAGTTCATGGATATAATAAGCTCCCCGCCCACTCAACCTGTCTTTTCAAACTTCCTTGTAGTTAGCCGTGAGAGAAAAAGTACTATTCAGAATGACTGTTCAGGACCTTTAACTTAAACTACACTGTAAAACATTTCCTGTAAAATGACCAATTGTTTATTGAATACTAGGTGTTATTATCACTTGCACTTCTAGAGATCTATTCAAAGGCATCAAAACTGGTCGTGGTTATAGGGCAAAACAGATCCAATGGGAATGGGTAAATAGGGTATTCAACCATTAAAAGGTTTAAGACCCACTGCCACTCTGATCTGCATTAATTTCCAGAGAACGCATAGAGCTCTGAGTTGATTATCCCTTTTATGCCATGGCTAGAAATTAACATATTTGCCGGCAGAAATGTATTCATTTGCCAGTAGACATATAACAACCACTGAAGTAGCTAGCTAGTTTACTAACTATCTACAGTAATTGCATTGGTAACCAAACAAACATACTTTTGTTTAGCTAACCAAACCATCATTCTAGCTTGCTATTATGAAAATCGAGTTCAACAATGCCAATGTTATCAATTCGACTTTTGCTTTCAAAAGCAGCTCAAAAATAGTAACTTGTAAGAATTAACTTCATTGCCATTTAATTATATTGTGCGTTATAAGGAATTATGAAAGGGTTGGGTCTATTCCTGGATGCTGATTGGTTAAAACCTTATTCCAGCCAGTGTCCATTCCTCAAGTTACCACCGGCTAATGCTGTGACCTACTCTGTTCCATCTCACTGCGCAATCCACTGCCTCATCAGGCCAGCCAGGCAATTTATAAACTTGATCTCCACTATAAAAAGCATCTAGACATTATCTTCAATTTATTTTAGGCTAGCATTTGGTTTTCATCAGAGGAGACTTGTTTAAACCTTACTGTCTGTCTCTCCGACATTTGCAACATAGTTTCAATATTGAACTTTTATTTCCAGCTGTCCCATAGTAATGAATATGTTGGGAGGAGGCTGACGGGGAGACAGCTTTTGTCAGCCATTCAAAATCATGAATCAGCTGGCATAATTTTTATGGATATATACAAAGAAATTTCAATAGAAAACAAAACTGCAGCTAGTTTGCAGTCTTTCCAGCTTCAGTTTGAAGTGATTGTGTTAGCTGTGTTGTTGGCTAGCTCCTCTGAACAACAGTGTCCTGATGAGAGAGCACATTTTCTATGCCAGGCGAAATCACGCATCATTAACACATTGTTATGGATTTATTAAAAAAAATATCACTAGAAAACAGCTTAATCAAACGCAAATGCAGCTACTTTGCTGTTATTCTGGCTGCACTGTTTGAAGTGACTGTAAGTTAGCCGTAGTTGGCTACCTGGCAAGCAAATCAAATCAAATCAAATCAAATTTATTTTTATATAGCCCTTCGTACATCAGCTGATATTCTCAAAGTGCTGTACAGAAACCCAGCCTAAAACCCCAAACAGCAAGCAAAGCATGTGAAAGAAGCACGGTGGCTAGGAAAAACTCCCTAGGAAAAACTCCCTAGAAAGGCCAAAAACCTAGGAAGAAACCTAGAGAGGAACCAGGCTATGAGGGGTGGCCAGTCCTCTTCTGGCTGTGCAGGGTGGATATTAAAACAGAACATGGTCAAAATGTTAAAATGTTAAAATGTTCATAAATGACCAGCATGGTCAAATAATAATAATCATAGTAGTTGTCGAGGGTGCAACAAGCACGTCCGGTGAACAGGTCAGGGTTCCATAGCCGCAGGCAGAACAGTTGAAACTGGAGCAGCAGCACGGCCAGGTGGACTGGGGACAGCAAGGAGTCATCATACCAGGTAGTCCTGAGGCATGGTCCTAGGGCTCAGGTCCTCCGAGAGAAAGACAGAAAGAGAGAAAGAGAGAATTAGAGAGAGCATATTTAAATACACACAGGACACCGGATAAGACAAGAGAAATACTCCAGATGTAACAGACTGACCCTAGCCCCCCGACACATAAACTACTGCAGCATAAATACTGGAGGCTGAGACAGGAGGGATCAGAAGACACTGTGGCCCCATCCGATGATACCCCCGGACAGGGCCAAACAGGCAGGATATAACCCCACCCACTTTGCCAAAGCACAGCCCCCACACCACTAGAGGGATGTCTCCAACCACCAACTTACCGTCCTAAGACAAGGCCGAGTATAGCCCACAACGATCTCCGCCATGGCACAACCCAAGGGGGGGGGGGGGGCGCCAACCCAGACAGGAAGACCACGTCAGTGACTCAACCCACTCAAGTGACGCACCCCTCCCATGGACGGCATGGAAGAACACCAGTAGGCCAGTGACTCAGCCTCTGTAAAAGGGTTAGAGGCAGAGAATCCCAGTGGAAAGAGGGGAACCGGCAAGGCAGAGACAGCAAGGGCGGTTCGTTGCTCCAGCCTTTCCGTTCACCTTCACACTCCTGGGCCAGACTATACTTAATCATAGGACCTACTGAAGAGATAAGTCTTCAGTAAAGACTTAAAGGTTGAGGCTGAGTCTGCGTCTCTCACATTGGTAGGCAGACCATTCCATAAAAATGGAGCTCTATAGGAGAAAGCCCTACCTCCAGCCGTTTGCTTAGAAATTCTAGGGACAATTAGGAGGCCTGCGTCTTGTGACCGTAGCGTACGTGTAGGTATGTACGGCAGGACCAAATCGGAAAGATAGGTAGGAGCAAGCCCATGTAATGCTTTGTAGGTTAGCAGTAAAACCTTGAAATCAGCCCTTGCCTTAACAGGAAGCCAGTGTAGGGAGGCTAACACTGGAGTAATATGATCAAATTTTTTGGTTCTAGTCAGGATTCTAGCAGCCGTATTTAGCACTAACTGAAGTTTATTTAGTGCTTTATCCGGGTAGCCGGAAAGTAGAGCATTGCAAGAGATAAGAATGTTGCCAGGTAGTATGGCAATGGAAAATTTGAACGAATGACTGGTCCATAGATACAGAACAAAAAGACTTAATGACTATGTCGCGTCTCTGGCAACCGAATGACCTATTGTGTCGGGACTATATCTTGTGGAAGGATGAATGTATGAATAAATTCATAGAAATAACGTTTTTTTTAAATTAAAATATGTAAATCGTTCTTTCAATATGTTGGTAACCCGTTGTATAAAAGTGATAATGCCCCTCGAACCTCGTGTTTTGGAGGATATATGTGACTGACCACCTCGATTCGGGTCTTATGTAGCAAAATTTGAAATTGTGTTTTTTACATTCGATAAAGTAGAGACTAAGAGCTACAAAATGGTACATCATAAACTGCAGTTAAGGAACAATGGGAAAGTAATTTTGCTTTGAAAGTTGATAAACTTGTAACCCCACTTTTGAGAAAATACGCCTTGAATGTTTTGGTACTATTACTTGAGAGCCCTTCTTTGTCTACACCCATTCAGCATCATTCACACCCTCTTAAGCCTTAGCACCACACATCTCTTTAAGGATTCACATGTGAGTAGTTTCGAAAACAAACAACGTTTCTAGACTAAAAGTGGTAAAAATAGTAGCCTACAATAAGGAAAAACTCCAGGTAAAGATACAGTTTATATAGTCCTTGGCCTATACTGTATCCCTAATCTGACTTTGGTGCAGGTTATGTTGTTGTTCACATTACCGTCTCTGGGAAACACACACTATATCAAATAAAATCAAAGTTTATTTGTCACATGCACGAGATACAGAGGGTGTACACAATACAGTGTAATGGTTACTTGCATATTTGCATAGTAGCAATATCAAAACAAAGTGTCCAGATAAGAATATTTGATAAATATTAGATGCCGCTTACCCAGACACAGTTGTCTATATTGAAAGAAATGCTATAACCCCCAGCCACATCTTGCTAAGTGGATAGGTCTCTACCGAAGGTGTAAACGTTAGTGAAATGGTTACTTATGTATTTGCATAGTAGCAATATCAAAAATAGAAAGTGTCAATATATTAACAGATTTTAATAAGATTTGATGTTGCTAAAATGCTGTCAGTTCCACTTTAATTGTTAGTGAATTACTACCACATACAGTTGAAGTCGGAAGTTTACATTCACCTTCAAACTCAGTTTTTACACGATTCCTGACATTTAATCCGAGTAAAAATTCCATGTCTTAGGTCAGTTAGGATCACCACTTTATTTTAAGAATGTGAAATGTCAGAATAATAGTAGAGTGATTTATTTCAGCTTTTATTTCTTTCATCACATTCCCAGTGGGTCAGAAGTTTACATACACTCAATTAGTATTTGGTAGCATTGCCTTTAAATAGTTTACCTTGGGTCAAACGTTTCCGGTAGCCTTCCACAAGCTTCCCACAATAAGTTGGGTGAATTTTGGCCCATTCCTCCTGACAGAGCTGGTGTAACTGAGTCAGGTTGTAGGCCTCTTTCTCGCACATGCTTTTTCAGTTCTGCCCACAAATGTTTTATAGGATTGAGGTCAGGGCTTTGTGATGGCCACTCCAATACCTTGACTTTGTTGACCTTAAGCCATTTTGCCACAACTTTGGAAGTATGCTTAGGGTCAATGTCCATTTGGAAGACCCATTTGCGACCAAGCTTTAACTTCCTGACTGATGTCTTGAGATGTTGCTTCAATATATCCACATCATTTTCCTGCCTTATGATGCCATCTATTTTGTGAAGTGCACCAGTCCCTCCTGCAGCAAAGCACCCCCACAACATGATGCTTCACGGTTGGTATGGTGTTCTTCGGCTTGCAAGCCTCCCCCTTGTCCCTCCAAACATAACGATGGTCATTATGACCAAGCAGTTCTATTTTTGTTTCATCAGACCAGAGGACATTTCTCCAAAAAGTATGATCTTTGTCCCCATGTGCAGTTGCAAACCGTAGTCTGTCTTTTTTATGGCAGTTTTGGAGCTGTGGCTTCTTCCTTGCTGAGCGGCCTTTCAGGATATGTCGATATAGGACTCGTTTTACTGTGGATATAGATACTTCTGTACCTGTTTCCTCCAGCATCTTCACAAGGTCCTTTGCTGTAGTTCAGTGATTGATTTGCACTTTTTGCACCAAAGTACGTTCATCTCTAGGAAACAGAACTCGTCTCCTTCCTGAGCGGTATGATGGCTGCGTGGTACCATGGTGTTTATACTTGCATACTACTGTCTGTACAGATGAATGTGGTACCTTCAGGTGTTTGGAAATTGCTCCCAAGGATGAACCAGACTTGTGGAGGGCTACAATTTTTTTTCTGAAGTCTTGGCTGATTTCTTTGGATTTTCCCATGATGTCAAGCAAAGAGGCACTGAGTTTGAAGGTAGGCCTTGAAATACATCCACAGGTACACCTCCAATTGACTCAAATGATGTCAATTAGCCTATCAGAAACTTCTAAAGCCATGACATAATTTACAAGAATTTTCCAAGCTGTTTAAAGGCACAGTCAACTTAGTATATGTAAACTTCTGACCCACTGGAATTGTGATTCAGTGAATTATAAGTGAAATAATCTGTCTGTAAACAATTGTTGGAAAAATTACTTGTGTCATGCACAAAGTAGATGTCCTAACTGACTTGCCAAAACTATAGTTTGTTAACAAGAAATTTGTGGAGTGGTTGAAATACGAGTTTGAATGACTCCAACCTAAGTGTATGTAAACTTCCGACTTCAACTGTATATCAGCCCTCTGATTACAAGACGTGCCACTCTGTTCTGGGCCAGCTGCAGCTTAACTAGGTCTTTCCTTGCAGCACTCGACCACACGACTGGGGAATAATCAAGATAAGACAAAATTAGAGCCTGCAAGACTTGCTTTTTGGAGTGTGGTGTCAAAAAAGCAGAGCATCTCTTCATTATGGACATATTCTGTCACGTTCGTTGGAATGATCGGACCAAAGCGCAGCGTGAGTAGCGTTTCACATAATTTATTAATAGTGAAACTTAAGCAAAGACAAAACAAATAAAGAATAAACGAACCGTGACGACAATGCAGTGCTAACAGGCAACTGAAAATAAATAATATCCCATAACCCACAGGTGGAAAAAAATGCTACTTAAGTATGATCCCCAATTAGAGACAACAATTAACAGCTGCCTCTAATTGGGAATAATGCAAATCTCCAACATAGAAAATAAAACCTAGAACCCCACACAGAAATAAATAAACTACATCACCCCCCAGTCACACCCTGAACCACTTCACCATAGAGAAACAATGGCTCTCTATGGTCAGGGCGTGACAGTACCCACCTCCCCCAAAGGCCGCAAAACCTGAAACCAAAAGGGAGGGTTGTGGAGGGGGGGGGGGGGGGGTCCAGTGTAAGCTCTGGTGCAGGATGAAGAACCCTCTCATCCCACGGATCCCCCGGCATCGGAGGCAGCTCTGGTGCGGACCGAAGTACCCGCTCATCCCTCGGACCCAGCCATGGACCCAGGCTGGACACTGTGCCTGGACTGGATCTCGGTGACTGGATCTCGGTGCAGAGGAAGACTCCCGCCATGGAGCGGGACTGGACACTGTGCCTGGACTGGACACCAACGCAGAATAAGACTCTGGCCTTGGAGCTGGAGGTTCCGGACCGTGGACCGTCTCTGGAGGTTTCGGACTGGGGACTGCCGCTGGAAGCTCTGGACTGGGGACTGCCGACCGTCGCTCTGGACTGCCGACCGTCGCTGAAGGCTCTGGACTGCCGACCGTCGCTGGAGGCCTGGTGCGTGGAGCTGGCACAGGACGTACCGGGCTGGGGAGACGCACAGGAGGCCTGGAGCTGGAACAGGACGCACTGGACTGTGAAGGCGTACTGGAGACCTAGTGTGTAGAACTGGCACAGGTGGCGCCAGACTGGAGACACGCACTTCAGGTCGAGTGCAAGGAGCAGGCACAGGACGTACTGGGCTGTGAAGGCGCACTGGAAACCTGGTGCGTAGAACCGGTGCAGGATATACTGGACTGTGGAGGCGCACTGGAGGTCTGGAGCGTAGAGCTGGCACAACCCATCCTGGCTGGATGCTCACTTTAGCCCGGCAAGTGCAGGGCACAGGACGCACTGGGCTGTGGATGCGCACTGGAGACAGTGCGTAGCGCTGGCGCAGGATATCGTGGACCGAGGAGACGTACTGGAGACCAGGAGCACTGAGCCAGCACAACCTGTCCTGGCTGGATGCTCACTTTAGCCCGGCAAGTGCAGGGCACTGGCACAGGACGCACTGGGCTGTGGATGCGCACTGGAGACAGTGCGTAGAGCTGGCGCAGGATATCGTGGACCGAGGAGACGTACTGGAGACCAGGAGCACTGAGCCAGCACAACCTATCCTGGCTGGATGCTCACTTTAGCCCGCAAGTGCAGGGCACTGGCACAGGACGCACTGGGCTGTGGATGCGCACTGGAGACAGTGCGTAGAGCTGGCGCAGGATATCGTGGACCGAGGAGACGTACTGGAGACCAGGAGCACTGAGCCAGCACAACCCAACCTGTCGCACGGCAAGTGCGAGGAGCTGGCACAGAACGCACCAGGCTGTGGATGCGCACTGGAGACACATTGCGTATCTCCGCAAAACATGGTGCCCGACGAGTCCCACGTTCCTCACGGCGACTGTCTTGCTCCAGACACCAAACCATCCACACTACCTCATAACTCCCCTCAACCATCTCACAATACTCCTCACTCAATCTCTCCCAATATTCCTCTTCTCTCTCCAGCTCGCCCCTAGGCCTCGCCGACCACTCCATGTGCCCCACCCAAAAACTTTTTCGGGCTGACTCTCGGGCTTCTGTCATGGTTGCAAACCCCGGAGTCGTCGCTGATGTTCCTTCGCTGCCTCCGCCTGGTTCCATGGCAGGCTTCTGTCTCCTGCCATGATTTCATCCCACGTCCAGGATGTCCTCCACTACTGGCTTTCCTCCCAAGTCCAGGACTCCTTCATCTGGTCACGCTGCTTGGTCCTGGTTTGATGGGGTATTCTGTCACGAGCGTTTGTAGAAATGGACCAAGGCGCAGCGTAAGAATCGGTCCACATCTTTATTATTATGTGAAACTTAGCAAGACAAACAATAAACTATACACAAACAACAAACCGTGACGACAGCAGTGCAACAGGCACTAACTCAAAATAATACCCCATAACCCACATGGAAAAAAATGCTACTTAAGTATGATCCCCAATTAGAGACAACGATTACAAGCTGCCTCTAATTGGAAATCATACAAATCACCAACATAGAAAATAAATTCTAGAACCCCACATAGAAATAAATAAACTAGATCACCCCCCAGTCACGCTCTGAACCACTTCACCAGAAACAATGGCTCTCTATGGTCAGGGCGTGACAGCTGTCTAGAACTTAGGGAAGGATTTGAACCAAACACAATGCTCTTAGTTTAAGAGATGTTCTGGACCAGTTTATTACTGGCCACCCATTCCAAAACAGACTGCATCTCTTTGTTAAGGGTTTCAGTGACTTCATTAGCTTTGGTTGCTGATGCATATATGGTTGAATCATCAGCATACATGGACACACATGCTTTGTTTAATGCCAGTGGCAGTTCATTGGTAAGAAGAGAAAAGAGTAGAGGGTCTAGAGAGCTGCCCTGCGTTACACCACACTTTACATGTTTCACATTAGAGAAGCTTCCTTTAAAGAAAACCCCTTGAGTTCTATTAGATAGTTCTGAATCCCCAATATGGCAGTCTGAGGTTGAAAAGCCATAACAGATAAGTTATGGTCAGTAATATCAAAGGCTGCACTGAAATCTAACAGTACAGCTCCCACAATCTTCTTATCAATTTCTTTCAACCAATCATCAGTCATTTGTGTCAGTGCAGTACATGTTGAGTGCCCTTCTCTATAAGCATGCTGAAAGTATGTTGTTAATTTGTTTACAGAGAAATAACATTGTATTTGGTCAACACAGCATTTTTTCCAACAGTTTGCTGAGATCTGGCAGCAAACTTATAGGTCTGCTGTTAGAACCAGTAAAGGCCGCTTTACCACTGGAGAATGTGCAGTAGAATGAATCACAGCAATCAAGTGACGAAATGGATGCAGAGTGATATATTTGCATGTGCGTGTGCCTTGTGTGCCTGTACTTGTGTTCCTGTGTGTACGTCTTGTAAACAAACAGTAGTGTATCAGTGTAAGGGGAAATCCTTAATTACATTATGCACCAAACCTCTCAATTATTACATATTGCTGCACAAACATTTCTAGTGAGGAATATATCAATAAATGATGCCTGTCAAGGGGGAATTTGAGTTATACAAGAGATTTCATAAGACCTGTTACTCTGGAGAATCTTACATTTAAAAAAGATTGTACAGCTTCAAATTGACATAGAGAGATGGAGTTTAGTCTCTCCCTCTCCCTCCCCCTCTCCCTCCCCAGATTGCTAATGAGCAGTGTGATTCTCCACCCACACGGAGGCCTGTGATGAAATGCACGACCATGACGCTACCTCTTTTATGTATAGGACACACTACAGCAGACCAGAGGAGAGAGAAAATATACAGTGAGGGAAAAAAGTATTTGATCCCCTGCTGATTTTGTACCTTTGCCCACTGACAAAGAAATGATCAGTCTATAATTTTAATGGTAGGTTTATTTGAACAGTGAGAGACAGAATAACAACAAAAAAATCCAGAAAAACGCATGTCAAAAATGTTATACAATTATTTGCATTTTAATGAGGGAAATAAGTATTTGACCCCTCTGCAAAACATGACTTAGTACTTGGTGGCAAAACCCTTGTTGGCAACCACAGAGGTCAGACGTTTCTTGTAGTTGGCCACCAGGTTTGCACACATCTCAGGAGGGATTTTGTCCCACTCCTCTTTGCAGATCTTCTCCAAGTCATTAAGGTTTCGAGGCTGACATTTGGCAACTCGAACCTTCAGCTCCCTCCACAGATTTTCTATGGGATTAAGGTCTGGAGACTGGCTAGGCCACTCCAGGACCTTAATGTGCTTCTTCTTGAGCCACTCCTTTGTTGCCTTCGCCGTGTGTTTTGGGTCATTGTCATGCTGGAATACCCACCCACAACCCATTTTCAATGCCCTGGCTGAGGGAAGGAGGTTCTCACCCAAGATTTGACGGTACATGGCCCCGTCCATCGTCCCTTTGATGCGGTGAAGTTGTCCTGTCCCTTTAGCAGAAAAACACCCCCAAAGCATAATGTTTCCACCTCCTTGTTTGATGGTGGGGATGGTATTCTTGGGGTCATAGGCAGCATTCCTCCTCCTCCAAACACGGCGAGTTGAGTTGATGCCAAAGAGCTTCATTTTGGTCTCATCTGACCACAACACTTTCACCCAGTTGTCCTCTGAATCATTCAGATGTTCATTGGCAAACTTCAGACGGGCATGTATATGTGCTTTCTTGAGCAGGGGGACCTTGCGGGCGCTGCAGGATTTCAGTCCTTCACGGCGTGGTGTTACCAATTGTTTTCTTGGTGACTATGGTCCCAGTTGCCTTGAGATAATTGATAAGATCCTCCCGTGTAGTTCTGGGCTGATTCCTCACCGTTCTCATGATCATTGCAACTTCACGAGATCTTGCATGCAACCCCAGGCTAAGGGAGATTGACAGTTATTTTGTGTTTCTTCCATTTGCGAATAATCGCACCAACTGTTGTCACCTTCTCACCAAGCTGCTTGGCGATGGTCTTGTAGCCCATTCCAGCTTTGTGTAGGTCTACAATCTTGTCCCTGACATCCTTGGAGAGCTCTTTGGTCTTGGCCATGGTGGAGAGTTTGGAATCTGATTGATTGCTTCTGTGGACAGGTGTATTTTATACAGGTAACAAGCTGAGATTAGGAGCACTCCCTTTAAGAGTGTGCTCCTAATCTCAGCTCGTTACCTGTATAAATGTCACGTCCTGGCCAGTATAAGGGTTAATTGTCATTTTAGTTTGGTCAGGACGTGGCAGAGGGTATTTGTTTTATGTGGTTCAGGGTGGTGTGTTAGTTAGGAGGGCGTTTGATTTATTATTTCCGGGTTTTGAGTTATGGTTTATGTTGATGTATTTCTATGTGTAGTCTGGTTGATCTATTTCTATGTTGAGTTAATTGGGGTGGACTTCCAATTGAAGGCAGCTGTGTGGTGTTGCCTTTGATTGGAAGTCCTATATTAGTTGGGTGTGTTTGTCTGTGTATTTGTGGGAGATTGTTCTGTGTTTAGCCTTGTGCCTTGCCAGACTGTCTGTTGATCGTTCGTTCTCTTGTTTGTTATTTTTGTACGTTCATTCTGAGATAATAAACGTCAAGATGAGTTTACACATACCTGCTGCGTTTTGGTCCTCCATTACCAACGACACCCGTGACAATAAAAGACACCTGGGAGCCAGAAATCTTTCTGATTGAGAGGGGGTCAAATACTTATTTCCCTCATTAAAATGCAAATCAATTTATAACATTTTTGACATGCGTTTTTCTGGATTTTTTTGTTGTTATTCTGTCTCTCACTGTTCAAATAAACCTACCATTAAAATTATAGACTGATCATTTCTTTGTCAGTGGGCAAACGTACAAAATCAGCAGGGGATCTAATAGTTTTTTCCCTCACTGTATAACATTTAGGTGCAGTACAGGCACCATCATAGACACCCTCACCTGTTTCCCAGCTCTCCTGCTCGATCAGATTCATAATTGCTTCGAAGCAGCGCGTTAGGATTGGCCAGATCTATGGCAACACTTGAAAAGACTGACCAATCAATCTGGGATAAAAGAGATGAAGTATATGTGTGCGCTTCAAATGGCATCCTATTCTCTATATAGTGTACCATAAGGCTCTGTTCAAAAGTAGTGCAATATATATGGAATAGGATGCCAATTGGGATGCAACCGATGTGAGTGAAAGAAAATCCTCAAACCTACATTCTTCCTTTTGAGTAAGCTTCTCTAGGATTCTCAAACAGATGGAAATGGATTGGAGACCAATGTTCCCTCTAAGCTGCGCTTGGGTGTGCAGCTCCCCTCGGACTTCCGCACAGAAGAAATATGATCCCCAGCAGATAAGCACGAGATTGAACTTCACTCAACTTTCTACAGTTTTCCCCTTTAGTTAACACTATCAACGTTTTGCTCTACTGTGGAAACTGTAATCGAATCAATGCATTAGCAAATGTTTTTAAATATTTGTTTATTTTATGTTGTACTTTTTACCCCTTTTTCTCCCCAATTTTCTGATATCCATTTGGTAGTTAGTGTTTTTTTTTTTTTTTGCTGCAACTCCTGCACGGACTCGGGAGAGGCGAAGGTTGAGAACCGTGCTTCCTCCGAAACACAACCCAGCCAAGCCCCCCTGCTTCTTGACACAATGCCCGCTTAACCCGGAAGCCAGCCACACCAATGTGTCGGAGGGAACGCTGTATAGCTGGCGATTGAAGCCAGCATGCATGCGCCCGGCCGCCACAAGGAGTTGCTAAAGCGCGATGGGACAAGGACATCATAGCCGGTCAAACCCTCCCCTAACCCCGACGACGCTGGGCCAATTGTGCGCCAACTCATGGGTCTCCCGATTACGGCCGGCTGCAACACAGCCCGGGATCGAACCACTTTCAATGTAATATACTGAAACAAAATGAACTATGGAAGATTTAGTATGCAAAACTAACTGTGCAAGATATTTTATTGTAGGCAGAGCCCATTGGAGTAGGATTATATTGCACTGACAGGCATCACTCAGGCCCGTACTCTACACAGCCCGCCATAACCAATCAGAGCTTCAGCAGGCCAATATGCAAATAGCCATTGCCATATATGGATCTGTACCATTTACTTTGAACTGGACTATGTTTCGGCTACAGTATGAGTGGTTCCAAGTAGATGTGCTTCTTTTGAGATCAAAGTGAGAGCTGCATGTTGCCATGTGTTCACAGTTGTTAGAATTCTTTTCTAGTTAGTGAGTTATTAGCCCAGTTATAGTTCATTTCTAGTCAACAATAGGGGAGTGGTGGCTTCCAACAAAAGCACAAAATGTGTGCATTTCTAGACATCTTTGAAAAGCGAGTCAGGTAAAGAGCTTTTTATGTCTTAAAGTGGAATTGTTGTATTTTGAGATGGTCTTGAATAAGCTAAGTAGCCAATAGGCAGAGCGTAGCGTAATTTGTCTGATTCTCTGTAGTAATGGTATGGGAACTTAGATAAAAAGGTTAATGTCAAGCCCTGCATGTTGTTTTTTCCTCCAAAAGTCTCATGGAATGTACTGTAGGCATTGAACACCACACATTGGCTGCAACTGTAGGCTGAATGATAGAACAGCTATTTCCATGTTAAAATGCTATGTGATGTGTTTTTCTCCATTGTTTTTGATGGTAGGCCTACATTTTGATCAAATAACCACAGTAGCCTACTGTTTAAAACGAACTTTAAGCGGGTACAGCTTCAGTGTTCACAGTAAATGCTTGCAGGAAGTTGCACAGAAAGATGGCGCCGACGGAGATGGCAGCATCTCGACTAGCTCTTAGGAAACTTTGCAGTATTTCGTTTTTTTATCTACAATTTTTTACATTATTAGTTCAGGAAATGTTTTGTGTCATTACATACAGCCGGGAAGAACTATTGGATATTAGAGCGGCGGTAACTCACCAGAACTACCAGCATTACGACCATGAATACGACTTCCCTGGAACAGATCCTTTGTTCACTCACCCCAGAGAAATTGTACTTATTCCGGAGGCCGACCCAAAACATCACCGGCGGAGGAGAGGTACTCGAGGCAGCTTGCTGGTTCAACTTAGGAGGCACGCACACCACCCACCGCTTCCGAGTATATTACTCGCTAATGTTCAGTCTTTGGATAACAAAGTTGATGAGCTTAGGGGTCTGGAACATACTTTGTTTCACGGAGACATGGCTCTCTCGGGATACTCTGTCGGAGTCGGTAAAGCCAGCAAGATTTTCAGTACATCAAATCAAACTTTATTTGTCACGTGCGCCGAATACTCCAAGTGTATAAGCCCGTAACCAACAGTGCAGTTCAAGAAGAGTTAAGAAAATATTTACCAAGTAGACTAAAATAAAAAGTAACACAATAAGAATAACAATAATGAGGTTATATAAAGGGGGCACCGGAACCGAGTCAGTGTGCAAGGATACAGGTTAGTTGAGGTAATTTGTACATGTAGGTGGGGGTGAAGTGACTATGCATAGATAATAAACAGCGAGTAGCAGCAGTGTACAAAAGGAAGGGGGGAGGTCAATGTAATTTGTCCGGTGGCGATTGTATTACATTTACATTTTAGTCATTTAGCAGACGCTCTTATCCAGAGCGTGTGGTGAAGAAGGCGCAACAGCGCCTCGTCAACCTCAGGAGGCTAAAGAAGTTTGACTTGTCACCTAAACCCCACAAAGTTTTACAGATGCACAATTGCAAGCATCTTGTTGGGCTGTATCACCACCTGGTACGGCAACTGCACCTCCCGCAACCGCAAGGCTCTCCAGAGGGTGGTGCGGTCTGCTGAAACGCATAACCGGGGGCAAACTACCTTCCCTCCAGGACACCTACAGCACCCGATGTCACAGGAAAGCCAAAAAGATCATCAAAGGACATCAACCACCCGAGCCACTGCCTGTTCACCCCGCTATCATCCAGAAGATGAGGTCAGTACAGGTGCATGAAAGCTGGTACCGAGAGACTGTTAAACAGGTTCTATCTCAAGGCCATCAGACTGTTAAACAGCCATCACAAGCACATTAGAGGCTTCTGCCTATAAGCCTAGACTAGAAATCACTGGCCACTTTAAGGAATGGGACACTAGTCACTTTAATAATGTTTACATATCTGGCATTACTAATCTCATATGTACATACTGTGTTCTATACTATTCTACGTTCTCTTAGTCACTTAATAATGTTTACATTTCTTTCATTACTCATCTCATATGTATATACTGTATTCTATACTATTCTACTGTAACTTAGTCCGTTACGCTCCGACATCGCTCGTCCATATGTATATAGTCTTAATTCATTCCTACTTAGATTTGTGTGTATACTGTATGTTGTGTAATTTGTTAGATATTACCTGTTAAATATCACTGCACTGTCGGAGCTAGAAGAACAAGAATTTCGCTACACCAGCAATTACATCTGCAATTCACGTGTATGTGACCAATAACATTTTATTTGAATTTCCTCATTCAAGTTAGTGCTCTGCAGACCTGAAATTTGCTCAGTGCCAAATTGTTTGGGGAGGGAACATTTATGGAGACTGAAAGCAAAAGTGAATTAAGTCTGAGTGAGGTTTAGTAATTGGCGGGCATGGTGTTTGTTAGCATTTGATTGGTCCTGATTTGCGATCCTTCTCGTTTATGCATCCCAAATGGTACCCTATTCCAAACATAAAGCACTACTTTTGACCAGAGCTCTCTGCATTATATAGGGAATCGGGTGCCATTTTGGACTCTGTCTATGTTCTCACTCAATCAGTGAGCACACTTTCTTCTTCCTCTAACAAAAATATTTGCATGCGTTTTAAATTACCAGCTGCTAGTAATTTAGCTACAAGCTGCATAGCAGGCATGATTTGCATGGAGATCATTGGCCTTGTCTGCTGACTGTTGGTTTTGTTGACTGATCTCACTGCAGCCTTGCACAGCCTGTCACCTAAACATCAGAATCATCCTTTAAAGGCACAATCTGTGAATCAGTTCTAGTGCAGCTCTATTAGACACTTTGTCACTGTTAGACACTTCTTTGTCACTTCTTTGACCATCCCTGGTCTTCATGCTAAGTCCTAGCATAAGACGTCCTTGGTGTTGAGGGGATGGAATAGCAGATGGTGGTCCGCCTATCTGCCCCCTGCTCAGCAGGTAGGGTGGCAGGCCGCGGGATGCAGACACAGGTCAAGGCCAGGTCACAGAGCCTCAATGGTGGGATGCTTTACCAATGACAAGGTTGTATTGTGAAATATGTACAACTTTTCCTTGGTAGCTGTTTAATTCTGTCAACTACACGTGTATAGATTTTTACTAGTGGTGTAAATAAATTAAATTAAAATAAATACTAGTGGTCATAGCTAGGGTTGCACATTTTGTGGAATATTCAGAGTTGGAAACTTTCCTTTGGAATTAATGGGAATATATGGGAATTAACAGAAATATATGCAAATTAATATTAATACCATTTAAATGTAGATGTTTTTTGTATTGGATATATTTTACCATATCATATAGAGGCAGAAACATAAACCTTTTATCATAAGTAGACATAATTGCAAATTATTAAATCTTTCCAATATATATATAGTTTCGAATTTAACTTTAAATGAGTTGACTCATTACATGGGATGATGTCACTGAACAACAAAATGTAATATTGAATGATCCCCAATGATCCATTGCATCTCCCAAAAACATTTTCAACATACATCTGTAAAATGATAGTCTAGAAACTAAAGCTTTGGTTGTCTTCCTCTCAGGCTTCCATGTCTTCTCCCTGGATCTCCTCAATGTCCACCTCTTGAACATCAGACTGAGGCATCATCTTCACTGTCACTTTCCAACCCTGTTGAGGATGGCTCGTTGTTAGGCTCAAAAAGCCAGAAATTTGCCTTGATGGCCACCAATTTTTCAACCCTTGTATTGTTCAGCCTGTTGCGTGCTTTGGTGTGTGTGTGTTCTAAAACAAGGACCAGTTTTGCTCTGAGGCGGCTGATGGTAGGATTTGCAGGATGATGGAGGCAACAGGGGAAAGAGCCTCAGATCCACAAAGTTGGCTGATGAGATATGTTGGCACGACTGCCATATTGCATCTCCATCCCAAAGCCCTTCCTTGGAAGTGTACTTCGCCAGACTCCCAAGAACCTTGCCCTCATCCAGGCCAAGGTGGTGAGACACGATAGTGATGACAACATAGGCCTTGTTGATCTCTGCCAGAGTGGCCGGAGTGGCCAGACTGCCCGGAGCTGCCGGAGTGGCCAGACTGCCCGGAGCTGCCGGAGTGGCCAGACTGCCCCGAGCTGCCGGAGTGGCCAGACTGCCCCGAGCTGCCGGAGTGGCCAGACTGCCCGGAGCTGCCGGAGTGGCCAGACTGCCCTGAACTGCCGGAGTGGCCAGACTGCCCGGAGCTGCCGGAGTGGCCAGACTGCCCCGAGCTGCCGGAGTGGCCAGACTGCCCCGAGCTGCCGGAGTGGCCCGACTGCCCCAGACAAGATGCTCTTGCCAGCATACTTGGGGTCCAACATGTATGCTGCGGCGTGTATGGGCTTCAGGTAGAAGTCTTCATGCGTTTTGATGTATTTCAGAACAGCAGTTTCCTCTGCTTGCAGCAATAGTGAAGTGGGCAGGGCAGTACGATTTTCTTCTCTTACATCTGCAAGCTGTCTGAACATCAGACAGGATGTCATTGATTCCCTAAATCCATGCAATGGCTACTGCTATAGGTTTCAGGAGTTTCAGGCTGCTTACCACTCATGATACCCTGATGAAGACAGCTTGGCTGTTGAAACGTTGGATATACATTCTTTTGCATCTGAGCTCCTAGAGTGTGCAGCTCTCCCTTATTTTCGGGTTTTCTACTCCGCTAGCCAGCACCTCGCCTTAATAGGTGTGCATTTCTTTTTCTTCTAGATTGCTTACCACTCTCTCCCAAAATACATAATCCAGGAGGATCCTCCTGATGGGGCTGTCCATATCGGTAGACTGATATGGCCATTTCTTGGAGAGACTTCCTCCCCTCCAGTAGACTGTCAAACATGATGACAACACCACCCCAACGGGTGTTGCTGGGCAGCTTCAATGTGGTACTCTTCTTCTTCTCCCTTTGCTTTGTGAGGTAGATTGCTGCCATAACTTGATGACCCTTCACATACCTAACCATTTCCTTGGCTCTCTTCTAGAGTGTATCCATTGTTTTCAGTGCCATGATGTCATTGAGGAGCAGATTCCATGCATGAGCAACACAGCCAATAGGTGTGTTGTGAGGGTAGGACTCCTCCACTTTAGACCAAGCAGACTTTATGTTCGCAGCATTGTCTGTCACCAGTGCCAATACCTTCTGTGTTCCAAGGTCATTGATGACTGCCTTCAGCTCATCTGCAATGTAGAGACTGGTGTGTCTCTTATCCCTTGTGTCTGTGCTCTTGTAGAATACTGGTTGAGGGGTGGAGATGATGTAGTTAATTATTCCTTGCCCACGATTATTCGACCACCCATCAGAGATGATTGCAATACAGTCTGCTTTCTCTATGATTTGCTTGACCGTTACTTGAACTCTGTTGAACTCTGCATCCAGCAAATGAGTAGATAAATCATGTCTGCTTGGAGGGGTGCATGCTGGGCGAAGAACATTCAGAAATCTCTTCCAATACACATTGCCTGTGAGCATCAGAGGTGAACCAGTTGCATACACAGCTCGAGCAGGACATTCATCAGCATTTCTCTGACTACGTTCCTCCATTGAGTCAAAAGACTTCTGATTCCAGGAGGACCATGAGCTGTTGCTATCGATAAGGTGTCTGATTCATAATTTTCACCTCGAATAGAAGAGGTTTTTGTCAGAGGTTGCTTGTTGCATTCTTCACATATAATTTTGCACAGTATTTGCAACTGTACACAGCTTTTCCTTCTACATTAGCTGCAGTAAAATGTCTCCACACATCAGATAGTGCTCGTGTCATTTTCCTGTAAAGATTAGGAAAATAAAATGGAGGAAAAAAATACAATTTCATGTACAGATAAATAGTTAAGCAGTTAGATTAAACAATTCCTTTGTAAGATAAATGTTTTAAAATGAAACCTGTATGGAAACAGGTGAATTACCACTCCTCAGTTAGCAGGCTCAAGCAAGCTAAAACAGACATTATAGCAAAAACTAACTAGCAGAAATTGTTACCAAGTTAGACATGATTTAAACACATTTTGCTGTAGGCTACTATTTAGTAGTTAACAAACAATCATGTATGTCATATAAAATATATTCACCCCAACCAATATTGTAATCAAAACGTAGAAAGCATGTAGTTCTTGGCTCAGACAGTGTAGTAGTGTGGGCTCAATAGCATCTCAATACCGTCCCAGATCTTTAGAATCAGCTGTACATGTGATGGAAGAGTGCACTGCACATGTGATGGAAGAATGCATTGTGCATGCAGAGGGTTGCAATTCCATTGAATTGGGTATAGTTTAACCAGAATATGCCACAAGACTTAGAATTGCCTTATGTGTATCCCACAAAAAAGGTTCACTGTTATAAGCTAACTTTTTTTGACGAATTTAAGCAAAATTCCCCAAATCCCCGGGCTTAACTTCCCATGGAAAATTTACGGAAATTTTCTGGAAAGTTTCCGACCCTTTGCAACCCTCTTCATAGCCTACTACACTATATAGTATTAGTAGTAGCAGTAGTAGCAGTAGCAGTAGTAGTGTAGCAGCAGCAGTAGCAGTAGCTATACTTTATGTGAAGATGTAAACAATGTTTTGAGTTGAGAGTGACAGAGACTCAGACAGATGAGATTCCTCTCCAGTGTTCTGTCTCTCTTCTGTCACTCAGCGTCAGCGTGCCACTGTAGGGGAGGATCTGAATTTCACACTCTGCTGGGGTGCCTAACAAGCACAACACTTAAAGACAAGGACGGAAATAGAGACTAGTGAGAGAGAATCATTAAAAGGATCAACATGTGTATTCATAAATTAATTAACAAACTGGGAAATACATGAATGGAAAGAACCAATAGCACATTTGCAAGTGAATATGTAACATAGTAAATGCATACAAATGGTGGCCATTCACCTTTTGTAGTGTAGTTCTATTGGGGCATTCTATAGGCCTAGCCAATTACACTGTGTTGCACTGTGGTATCTAATCCGAAATAAATTGTAGGTGGCAGACAAAAATCTTTTGACACTTAAGTTTCGGAAGTCACTCTCCGTGTACTGCTCCTTCCTGTAAGTTGATTGCAGCGCTCACATGCGCAGGACTTTGAATAATTCATCACTATGCAAAAAAATTGAAATCTATCTGAAGGGAAAATGACTGTGACCCTCTATGCAAAATGAGAGTGAGCGATTGAAGGCGAGAAAAGAAAGAGGAGAGAATGATAGGGGAGAGAAGGAGAGAGAGAAAAAAACGCTTTACATAAAAGTCTGGAAATCACTGCCTTTGAAAAAATAACCATATGTTTCGGTGTGATACGGAATTAGGGCTGTATTCATGAATCTATTCAGGCACAATCAATGCAAGCGTGATCCATAAAAGATGACATAAATTTGACCTGTGAGCTGGGACTTCTGGGCTGCCCAGTGAGTCTGAGCCGAGTGGAGATGGCCATTTGGACTCTTTGAAGTCCTGATGGCTACTGATGGGACCTGGCTCAGACCTTTGCCCCCAGCTGCATTAACCCCCCAAGCCCCAGATACACTACGCCAACACTGAGTCAGCACAACCAGGCCTAAGCCTGCCTCCCTGCTTTTCTGGCTGGCTAGCTGTCATGTCCTGACCATAGTAAGTTGTTATTTTCTATGGTAGAGTAGGTCAGGGCGTGACAGGGGGTGTTTGTCCATTTTTGTATTTCTATGTTTAGTTTCTAGTTTTGTATTTCTAGGTTGGTTTTTGTTTGGCATGACCTCCAATTAGAGGCAGCCGGTTGTCGTTGTCTCTAATTGGAGGTCATATTTAAGTTGATGTTTGTCCCACTTGTGTTTTGTGGGTGATTATATTTTGTGTGTAGTGTTTGATCCTCCTGCGTCGTTGTTTTTTGTGTATTCAAGTATTTTTCGTGTATTGCATTTAGTTTCACAATAAATATATTATGTGGAACTACAAACACGCTGCATTTTGGTCCGATCCTTCAAACAGCCGTGACACTAGCTCCATGCATAATCTCCACACTTTACAGCTATGGGCTCAGCTCCCTTATTCAAACTTCAGGATTTGTTTACAGTGCATTTTATTATGTTCCCATACTATGGGATATCTTGACTTTCGAGGGCGTTAATGTTATGGTCTATGCTGGAGCAAATTGGCTATGAATTAAGGGGGCGCTGAGCACACTTATTGTTCTGTTTACTTCTCAATGTCCCTCTGTGTTTCACTACTGTCTCCCTCTCTGTCTGCTGCGTACTGACCCACATCTATACTGAACAAAAATGTAAATGCAACATGCAACAATTTGAAAGATTTTTCTAAGTTACAGTTCATATAAGGAAATTGAAATAAATAAATTTGGCACTAATCTATGGATTTCACATGACTGGGCAGGAGTGCAGCCATGGTTGGGCCTGGGAGGGCATAGGACCACCCACTTGGGAGCCAGGTCCAGCCAATCAGAATTAGTTTCCCCCCCAAAAGGCTTTATTACAGACATAAATACTCCTCAGTTTCATCAGCTGTCCGGGTGGCTGGTCTCAGACGATCCCGCAGGTAAGGGATGTGGAGATCCTGGGCTGGTGTGGTTTCAAGTGGTCTGCGGTTGTGAGGCTGGTTGGACGTATTGCCAAATTCTCTAAAATGACGTTGGAGGCAGCTTATGGTAGAGAAATGAACAATCAATTATCTGGCAACAGCTGTGGTGGACATTCATGCAGTCAGCATGCCAATTGCACGCTCCCTCAAAACTTGAGACATCTGTGGCATTGTGTTGTGTGAAAAAAAGCAAATTTTTGTGTCCCAGCACAAGTGCACCTGTGTAATGATCATGCTGTTTAATCAGCTTCTTGATATGCCACACCTGTCAGGTAGATGGATTATCTTGGCAAAGGATAAATGCTCACTAACAGGGATGTAAACAAATTTGAGAGAAATAAGCTTTTTGTGCGTATGGAAAATGTTATTTGAGATCTTATTTCAGCTCATGAAACATGGGGACCAACACTACATGTTCAGTATATATCAAAATATTATGAATAGAAGATAGTCTGACACGCACACACACACACGGCATGACTGCTTTTGCCTGATTGTTTGAGGCAGCTGTTGTGGTGATGAAAAGAGGCGAGTCAGAAAGAGGATTAGCAAGGCTGTGAAAAAGCAGAGAATTATTGACAGAAAAGGGGGGATTTAGATTTAGCCTCTGGCCGTCCCAACAAGCTTCTCCACAGACAGACCCTCTTCTATGATGACTCAGTAAGACCCAGTAAGTTAATTTTAGATTTAGTCCCAAATGGCACCCTATTCCCTATTTAGTCCACTACTTTTGACCAGGGCTATGGTGCACTAAATATGGGATAGGCTGTAATTTGGGATGCAGTTAAGACTGACATTGCACTACTTTGGAAACTCACTGTCTGTCCTTACAGACCCCCTCACCAAGGGGGGCATTTTCTATAAGGCCTTATCCCATCAGTGAAAATGATGTCAACCATTGGCAAAACTCATAAACTTATTGGCAAAACTCACAGGGTGATGGGACAAAATGAGTCCTATGATGAGCTAATATTACACTGTCAAACAGAGGCGAATACTGCATAACTCTACATGGAGAAAATACCAAAACAAAAATCTCATTCTAAATATATCCAAAAATCTGGTGATTTAAATAATTCCAGATTTGTATAAATCTTTGGTGATTAAAATAGGATGACATTAAGAATCCAGTGCACCAGTCCTGTAAGTCTATTTTAACTGCAGATGAGAAGAGTCAGCGACGTCAAATCAGTGGTTTAATCATATAAAGAATTGTACTGTACCATTTCAATGTGGGCAGAGAAAGCTTGTTGGACACTAAGAAAGCTTTAGAGCGTTTAACACAAAATTCGGGGAGGGGCCAGCTGAGTATAAGACTGTATCATCTGCATATAAATGGGTGAGAGAGTTTCCTACTACCTGTGCTATGTTGTTGATGTAAATTGAGAAGAGCGTGGGGCCTAGGATCGAGCCTTGGGGTACTCCCTTGGTGACAGGCAGTGGCTGAGAAAGCAGATGTTCTGACTTTATACACAGCACTTTTTGCCGAGGGGTAGTTAGCAAACCTGGCCAAACGCCCCCTGGAGACACCTATACTCCTTATCACAACATTGCTTAGAATCAATGGCAATGGTGACATTTAGGACCTTTAAGGTTGCAGTGACACATCCATAACCTGGGCGGAAACCAGATTGCATACCAGAGAGAATACTACAGACATCAAGAAAGCCAGTCAGTTGTTTACTGACTATGTTTTTCAACACTTTTGATAAACAGGGAAAGATAAATTGGGCTATAACAGTTACGATCAGCTTGATCTCCCCTTTAAATGAAGGACACACCGTGGCTGCCTTCTAAGCAATAGGAGCCTCCCCAGAGAGGGGAAACAGGTTAAAAAGGTCAGTGATAGGCTCTGTGATGATAGGGGCAGCAACCTTAAAGAATTTAAACCATCTGACCCAGATGGTTTTTTGGGGTCAAGTTTATGGAGCTCCTTTGGCACCTCAGACTCAGTGACCACTTGCAGGGAGAAACTGTGTAGCGGGGCAGGGGGAAAAGAGGGAGGAGCATCAGGGCTAGTCGCATTAGGAGGGCTGGGAGATAAGGATGTGTTGGACGGGCAAGGAGGCATGGCTTAGTCAAATAGGAATCCTGACTTAATGAAGTGATGGGGGAATGAGGGTTGCAGATTTGAAGCCCATCCCCTTCTAACACCTGTTTGGATGGAAGCGCTGCATCCCAAATAGCACCCGATCCCCTATAATGTGCATCAAAGGTAGTGCACTATATAGGGAAGAGGGTGCCATTTGGGATGTACACAGTGCCACCTCAGTGCTTAGCCCAGTACAAGTGATGTAATGAAGAGGGCCATAGCGGGAAGGGAAATGAGTCTGGGGGGCCCACAGGATCATAGAAAGAGATATAATTACAGTTTAAAGAGTCAATGGCAGTTTAATCAGCATGTCACATTTGTTCTGGGATTAGATGAAACTGAAATGTACACTCAGACACGAATGCATGCACACATCACTGTTCCGGCAGGTGACAGGTGGGCTTTAATCAGGGGGTGAGTGTTCGAGTGCATGGATGTGATTTCCCTGGTGATTCAGGGTATTGTGTGGGTCTGTCATTTCCACATTGTCTTCTCCCAGACATGGCGCATCAGACATCAGGGAGAGGAGTGCAGAGGAGGGCAGGGCAGAGGAGAGGAGAGGAGAGGAGAGGAGAGGAGAGGAGAGGAGAGGAGAGGAGAGGAGAGGAGAGGAGAGGAGAGGAGGGGAGAGGAGAGGAGAGGCACACTCAAGGAGCACTACTAATAGCCAGCATTGTCACAGCCAGATCCTCCCCATACCCCTGTCACAATCCCCCTCTCCCCCCACATTTCCTCTCCTTGTATCTAACATTTAATTAAAGGATGATTTACCACTTTTAAGGCCGTTCCACACACCCTTCGCATATGCTTTCCTACTGATGAGGAATGTTGTACAGTATTTTATTGCCATGTCTTCTATTGAATGGCAGTTAGGTAATGGCAGTCTGCTTACTGCTCAAACCTAAAGAAGTCACAGCGTGTAGAAAATGGCACTTTCTTCTCTAAGGCTAGGCATTGACTGAGTCTGCATCTCAAATGGCACCCTATTCCCTTTATAGGGAACTACTTTTGATCAGAACCCTGGTTAAATGTAGTGCACTAAATATGGAAGGGGAGAGGAGACCACCATAGTCCCTGTGCCCAAGAACACTAAGGTAACCTGCCTAAATGACTACCTACCTATAGCACTCACGTCAATAGCCATGAAATGCTTTGAAAGGCTGGTCATGGCTCACATCCGCACCATTATCCCAGAAACCCTAGACCCACTCCAATTTGCATACCGCACAAACAGATCCACAGATGATGCAATCTCTATTGCACTCCATACTGCCCTTTCACACCTGGACAAAAGGAACAGCTATGTGAAAATGCTATTCATTGACAACAGCTCAGCGTTCAACACCATAGTGCCATCAAAGCTCATCACTAAGCTAAGGACCCTGGGACTAAACACCTCCCTCTGCAACTGGATCCTGGACTTCCTGACGGGCCACCCCCAGGTGGTAAGGGTAGGTAGCTACACATCCGCCACGCTGATCCTCAACACGGGGGCCCCTTAGGGGTGCGTGCTCAGTCCCCTCCTGTAATCCCTGTTCACTCATGACTGCACTGCCAGGCACGACTCCAACACCGTCATTAAGTTTGCTGATGACACAGCAGTGGTAGGCCTGATCACCAACAGCGACGAGACACCATATAGGGAGGAGGTCAGAGACCTGGCCGTGTGGTGCAAGGACATCAACCTCTCCCTCAACGTGATCAAGACAAAGGAGATGATTGTGGACTACAGGAAAAGGAGGATCGAGCACGCCTCCATTCTCATCGACGGGGCTCTAGTGGAGCAGGTTGAGAGCTTCAAGTTCCTTGGCGTCCACATCATCAACAAACTAACATGGTCCAAGCACACCAACTGGCAACTGCTCAGCCTCCAACCACAAGACACTACAGAGGGTAGTGCGTATGGCCCAGTGCCGGGGCCAAGCTTCCTGCCATCCAGGACCTCCATACAAGGCGTTGTCAGAGGAAGGCCCTAAAAATTGTCAAAGACTCCAGCCACCCTAGTCATAGACTGTTCTCTCTGCTACCGCATGGCAAGCAGTACCGGAGCGCCAAGTCTAGGTCTATGAGGCTCCTAAATGGATTCTACCTCCAAGCCATAAGACTCCTGAACAGCTAATCAAATGGCTACCCAGACTATTTGCATTGCATCTCCCCCCTTTGGAACACTGCTGCTACTCTTTGTTATTATCTATGCATAGTCACTTTAATAACTCTACCTACATGTTCATATTACCTCTTACCTCGACACAGGTGCCCCCGCACAGTGACTCTGTACCGGTACCCCCTGTATATAGCCCCGCTATTGTTATTTACTGCTGCTCTTTAATCATTTGTCATTTGTATCTGTTACGTTTTTTTTGTGTTTTCTTAAAACTGATTGTTGGTTAAGAGCTTGAAAGTAAGCATTTCACTGTAAGGTCTACACCTGTAGTATTCGGCGCATGTGACATGAAATTTGATTTGATTTTGATTTGATGACATTTGAGACTGAGTGCAGTTCCTCAAAGAGACCGCAGGACCCCTCAGCCAAATATATTTCAAGGAGCACAAATAGGCTTAAAATGAAATGCTTGCTCTTATCTTCCCTTTTTTGGGGGGGGGGCGGGGATTCCATGCATGTTCTGTCTTTCATGCTATATCTCACGGCTTCCCAAAGGACCGCGTTTGGGATGAGAACTGAGACAGCGCAGGTTAGATTTTTTAGCGAAACTCATCTTAGCTGAATACGTTACAGCATTGAATGTCTCTCCAACCAAGCATTTCTGGTTTCGTATTCCTTGAGCAGTGTAATTGCCTTAAAACAAAACTGTTATTTATTTGTTCTTCTATTTTTTTATGTTCTCTCAACATTGTTTTTCTCTCTCTCTCTCTCTCTCTCTCCTGTTCTGTTTTTATTAAAGACCTGCTCGCTTGCATGGAGGACAACGGGCTTGGATTTAAGGACTGGCGAGACATTATGTGGAAGAGGATA
Organism: Salmo salar; assembly: GCF_965601325.2. Classification (NCBI taxonomy): domain Eukaryota; kingdom Metazoa; phylum Chordata; class Actinopteri; order Salmoniformes; family Salmonidae; genus Salmo; species Salmo salar. The sequence goes on from NC_138319.1 coordinate 11,512,617, forward strand.
CAATAAAGTGGGTGAGTTAATTTATATCTGCTTTATAACTCTACTGCAACCCAACCTCATGATGAAAACGTTCCCAGGCCACATTTTTGCAAGCAAGAGAAAAGATGCACATTCTGATCTGAAGGTTGGGTTGCAGTACCAATACTTTATAGCATAAGAGACACTGTTGATACCGTCCCAAAATGTTTTGCACGTCAGCAATCAAGATTTCAAGATATAGAACTTTCAAAATCCTGAAAGTGTCACTGTAGGATGCCGTTGGTATGTTGGCCATGATCAGGTCTGTCAAGGCTGGCCCCGACTGTCATCATTATTCAGACCAATACACAAGCTCTTTTCATTGAACTTTGACCTTTCTGACAGAACATTGCATTAGACGGCAACAACCTTGCTGTAACCCCAGTCATGACACGCATGGACAGGAACACATTGGAGTGTGGGTGTCTGTCAGACCGGACATAGAGGGAGAGATGGAGGAAGAGAAGAGAGAGGGGGAGGATAATGAAGGATAGAAGACGTCAGACATGGAGTGGGAAGCAGAGATGGAGATGGAGAGAGGGATGGGAGAGAGACTGGGGGAAAGAGCAAGATTGGGGCTGAATCAGCTATGTGCTCTTTGTGTCTGTCGCCTCAGCAGCTCTCCAGTAGCCATGACTTTTTTTTCCTACACGGTTCAGAACATTTAATGATATTTGGTGGCACACCAGATGTTGGCCCTGAGATTATAAGAGTTTATACTCCAAAGAAGGAAGGAAACGTGTTTGTTAGGAGATAAAAAGTGCTGAACTTGTTTACTCTCTGCCAGCCATATTCAAACCAACTCTGGCTATGCTGCGGAAGATTGAGAAGAGAGAAAATGCTCCATTCTGTGTGTTGTAGTATTGGTGTGTGGAACTTCCGAGGCCGTACTGTAGTGCTTGAATTGGGCCAGTACACAGAGTACCTTTACCTCATATATTATACTGCTTGAGTACTGGCACCTTTTATAGAATAATGGCTTAAAAATATGATGAGCACTGGCACCAAAATAACATTTGTACAGACACCCAAAATGAGCATCTATTTCAGTCCACTTCAAGCACTGTGTGAGTGTCTGAATTGGAATGCATGATACAGCTGTAATCCTATGGGGTTGGCTGTGAGGCTTAAAACAGCTTTTAGGTAGCTAGCTGGAGAGTTTAGTGAGTTCAGAGAGGTAGAGTATGGTAAAGTAGGGACACAGCTGCCACCAGAACATACCTCTGGTTGCATCCCAAATGGCACCACATTAAATTTACATTGTATGACTTTTGATCAGGCTAGAGCAGACCAAGTAGTGCACTATAAAGGGAATAGGGTGCCATTTGCGACACCGCCAGATTAAACATTAGGCTAGCAACAGGACTCTGCAGGAGAAGAGAGTTACTGCTGTGTACTGTGTAGCTGGTAGATTCTGGTAAAGTGTTGGATGTAGTGCAAATTGTGTTTGGATGCACTTCGCCGAACAAAGTACTGGAGAAAAAAAAGATATTCGGAAGAATCTTTAGTCCGATCATGAGTCCGTTAATTTCAGTGATGTTAAAAGTTGGAATATGTGTGACAATTCAGAACAGATGAAGATTTCAGAAAATTATAATATGAATAGAATTCAAATGAATTTGGCTAAAGTACAAATATAGAGCCTCACAGTGGAGGTGTCATAATACCCATAAAACCTAGCGGTCAAACAGGATAATGTTTCCAATCTTTTTTCCACCATTCATTTTTCACATAGGGATCAGTCGGTTCAGACATCTACTTTGTGCATGACACAAGTCATTTTTCCAACAATTGTTTACAGACAGATTATTTCACTTATAATTCACTGTATCACAATTCCAGTGGGTCAGAAGTTTACATACACTAAGTGCCTTTAAACAGCTTGGAAATTTCCAGAAAATTATGTCACGGCTTTAGAAGCTTCTGATTGGCTAATTGACATAATTTGAGTCAATCGGAGGTGTACCTGTGGATGTATTTCAAAGCCTACCTTCAAACTCAGTGCCTCTTTGCTTGACATCATGGGAAAATCAAAAGAAATCAGCCAAGGCCTCAAAAACAAAATTGTAGCCCTCCACAAGTCTGATTCTTCCTTGGGAGCAATTTCAAACGCCTGAAGGTACCATGTTCATCTGTACAAACAATTGTATGCAAGTATAAACACTATGGGACCACCCAGCCGTCATACCGCTCAGGAAGGAGACGCGTTCTGTCTCCTAGAGATGAACGTACTTTGGTGCGAAAAGTGCAAATCAATCCCAGAACAACAGCAAAGGACCTTGTGAAGATGCTGGTGGAAACAGGTACAAAACTATCTATATCCAGAGTAAAACGAGTCCTATATCGACATAACCTGAAAGGCCGCTCAGCAAGGAAGAAGCCACTGCTCCAAAACCGGCATAAAAAGCCAGACTATGGTTTTGAAATGCACACTGGGACAAAGATCGTACTTTTTGGAGGAATGTCCTCTGGTCTGTTGAAACAAAAATAGAACTGTTGAAGCCATAGTGACCATCGTTATGTTTGGAGGAAAAAGGGGGATGCTTGCAAGCCGAAGAACACCATCCCAACCGTGAAGCACAGGGGTGGCAGCATCATGTTGTGGGGGTGCTTTGTTGCAGGAGGTACTGGTGTACTTCACAAAATAGATGGCATCATGAGGAAGGAAAATTATGTGGATATATTGTAGCAACATCTCAAGACATCAGTCATGAAGTTAAAGCTTGGTCACAAATGGGTCTTCCAAATGGACAATGATTCCAAGCATACTTCCAAAGTTATGGCAAGTGGCCATCAGAAAGCCCTGACCTCAATCCCATAGAACATTTGTGGGCAGAACTGAAAACCTGACTCAGTTACATCAGCTCTCTCAGGAGGAATGGGCCAAAATTCACCCAACTTATTGTGGGAAGCTTGTGGAATTCTACCCAAAACGTTTGACCCAGGTTAAACAATTTAAAGGCAATGCTACCAAATACTAATTGAGTGTACGTAACCTTCTGACCCACTGGGAATGTGATGAAAGAAATAAAAGCTGAAATAAATCATTCTCTCTACTATTATTCTGACATTTCACATTCTTAAAATAAAGTGATGATCCTAACTGACCTAAGATGGAATTTTTACTAGGATTAAATGTCAGGAATTGTGAAAAACTGAGTTTAAATGTATTTGGCTCCGGTGTATGTAAATTTCTGACTTCAACTGTAAATCTTTCTCGGACAAGGTGACTTTTATCACCATAGGGATGGTGCTAGGTTTCCTCCAGACGTGATGCTTGGCATTCAGGCCAAAGAATTCAGTCTTGGGTTCATCAGTCCAGAGAATCTTGTTTCTCATGGTCTGAGAGTCCTTTAGGTGCCTTTTGGCAAACTACAAGCAGGCTGTCATGTGCCTTTTGCTGGGGAGTGGATTCCGTCTGGCCACTCTACCATAAAAGCCTGATTTGTTGGAGTGCTGCAGAGATGGTTGTCCTTCTGGAATTTTCTCCCATCTCCACAGAGGAACTCTGGAGCACAGTCAGAGTGACCATCGGGTTCTTGGTCACCTCACTGACCAAGGCCCTTCTCCCCGATTGCTCAGTTTCGCCGAGCAGCCAGCTCTAGGAAAAGTCTTTAAGATTGATGTATTTAAGATTGATGGAGTGACTGTGTTCTTGGGGACCTTCAATACATTTTGGGGATGCTTCCATAGATCTGTGCCTTGACAAAATCCTGTCTTGGAGCTCTACGGACAATTCCTTCGATCTCATGGCTTGGTTTTTGCTCTGACATGCTCTGTCAACTGTGGGACCTTATATAGACAGGTGTGTGCCTTTCCAAATAATGTCCAATCAATTGAATTTACCACAGGTGGACTCCAATCAAGTTGTAGAAACTCAAGGATGAACAATGGAAACAGAATGCACCTCAGCTCAATTTCGAGTGTCATAGCAAAGGGTCTGATATAAATATTCTCATATAAATAAGGTATTTCTGTTTTTTATTTTTAATAGGTTTGCAAACATTTCTAAAAAAACTGGGGTATTGTGTAGATTGATGAGGAAAAACATTTGTTTAATCAATTTTAGAATTTGGCTGTAATGTAACAAAATGTGGAAAAAGTCAGGGGGTCTGAGAACTTTCCGAATGCACTGTACATTGCTTGTTTTGTTACATTAACTGAAATTAGGCAAACTATTTGAATTTTAGCAACCATGAAATGGTGGAGCGATTTCTACATATCACTCCTTTAAAAGTGATATGTTCCACTGCATTAAGAACATGAACACGTTAGTAGTCTAGGTAATTACTGTGAGTGGATGACATAAACTCCCTGCCCTACTCCAGTGTGTGTGTGTGTGTGTGCGTGTGTGCGTGCGTGCGTGCGTGCGTGCGTGCACGCCCGCCTGCCTGCCTGGATCCTGGTGTCATAACTGACCATGAGAATCCAAATAGGTCAGAACAGGTTTGCATTGAATAACTCCAATCAGACCCCCTCTCACCTGCAGAGGGGGAAGGAAATAACTAGTGGGGATTAACAACTCACATCCTGTTGTAAATCAACGGAGAAGATCCAAGCCTGCGCTCTCCAAATTCAACAAAGGAATGTGCTTTGTCTCAACAGACCTTTTCCCGCTGAAACTCTAACACGTTCAAAAGCAAATTCTGGAACAATATTTCTAACATAGAATGTGGGGAATGGTTAGAAGTTATCTATAGAACACTAATGTCATTTTGTGACGTCATTAAAAAATGTATAAAGTAAATACTGTTCCTTAGAAAGTATACCGACTGCATATATGAAGTTTCCATACGATGCGTTGTGCATGTAATATGAAAAATTATTCAATTGTTTTTGCTAAGAGAGGGATGTGATTTGAGAAGTTATAAGATATAATTGTTTCCCATGACTTTGCACAGTGAGTAATCACCGCCCCGGAGTGAGGTCAGGGAGCGTGCCAGCCTGCCGGAGCTGCTCATTTCGAGCAAAAGGTATAAATGATGGGTTAAGAAAAAAACACATTATGCAAGAAAAGTGTGAAGCAGCAGCAGCGCGTTTAAAATGGTTTGAACTTTGAATCTCAACACGAGGTGGAGACGATAAAATCACCTCCCGGACAATCACTGGTACAGCTGATGAGCTGATCTAAAGAAAGTATCTTTGAAGGCGAATTTAACCCTTGTGTTGTCTTAAGGGTAAAAAATGACCCACCACTATGTTTAACAGCAGAGAGAACCCCCTAAATTATATTTTTTCAACTTTACATTTTGTGACTTTTCCTTGAGTGACCCCAACATTAGAAAAAGTGAAACATTGCCTTTGTTCATATTTCCATGAAAGCTATACACCACCAGGGTACAAAGATTGTCTTAGGGTCATTTTTGACCCGGCAGTTAGAAAATATTTTACACACCACAAAAACCACAGACGCACACACACACACACCCAATGCGAAATTGAGATTATGTGCGCTACTGATTGAACTCAGACAAAGCTAAAATTGTCTTGTGCATCTGCAGCATCTCCCCTCCACGACCCCACACATGACTCAAATTCACAGACAAAATAAAAACAATTTCAGACAAAATAAACATTTCTTGAAGAAAGCATTGTTTACTAATGGGGAATGCAGTCAGAGGCTATAAAGGTGCTGCAGATGACAGTCCCCCCAGTTATCTCTTTGCTGAAGCCATGAGTGCACATTTCAGTGCCGAACAGCTCGTAGACCTGATTTTCTTTCAGATGTCCAGGAGGAACAAGAGAAGAATGATTTAGAAGAGGAGGTATCTGAAGAAGAAGATGGGGCAGAAATCCAAGCTGAAAGATACATTTTTGTCAAAGAACAGCAAAATAACAAGGTACTTGTCACCATATGACAACCAGGGCAGGATGGCAGCACAAAATGTCATAAGGATGACCCCAGGGCCCACAAGACATGCAGTTGCCCATGCCCAGGACATCGCCTCAACATTCTACATGTTCATCACACCAGCCATTGAAAAAATTATCCACCAGGGTTTCCGTAAATATGGAGACAACTGGAAAAGGATGGATGAGATTGACCTGCGTGCCTACATAGGGCTGCTAATCTTAGCAGGTGTGTATAGGTCCCGAGGCGAGGCTACATGTAGTCTCTGGGATGCAGAGTGGAAGGGCAATTTCCGTGCCACGATGCCACTGAAAGTCTTTCACACTTTCTCAAGAATTCTACGATTTGATAACCGTGAGTTAAGACCTGCAAGACATGTGAGATACAAACTGGCGGCCATAGGAGAGGTCTGGGAGAAGTGGGTAGAGCATTTGTCATACCTCTACAACCCTGGGCCTGAGGTAACAGTGGATGAGCAACTGGTTCCATTCAGAGGTACATTTCTATTTTCATATATGTAATGTAAGTGATTTTCACTGTTAATTGTATGATATATTGCTGTAATATCATTTATATGTATTTGCTTTTTGTGACACTGATAATAATTACTGATAGTAATCTCTTTTGTCAAAAAGTCGCTGTCCTTTCCGGTAGTATATGCCCAGCAAGCCAGCAAAGTATGGCATCAAGATATGGGTGGCCTGTGATGCACAATCCAGCTACGCTTGGAAGATGCAAGTCTACACAGGGAAGCCGACCAGTGGAGGCCCGGAGAAGAACCAGGGGATGCGGGTTGTGCTTAATGTGACAGATGAACTGAGGGGGCACAATGTCACGTGTGACAATTTCTTTGCTTCTTATGAACTCAGCCAGCAGCTCCTGAAGAGGAAGATCACCATGGTTGGCACAGTTAGAAAGAACAAGCGTGAGCTCCCCACTGTACTCCTCACAACAAGGAGGAGAGAGGCCTTCTCATCAAAGTTTGCCTTCACCCCCACCACCACTCTGGTTTCTTACCTCCCAAAGAGGAATAAGAATGTGGTCCTCTTGAGCACACTGCACAAAAAGGCTGAGATCAGTGATTGTGAGGACAGGAAGCCAGCCATCATTCTGGACTACAACCACAACAAAGGAGGCATGGACAACCTGGGCAATGTGATTGGAACTTACAGCTGCAGAAGGATGACAGCCCGCTGGCCCCTGGGCATCTTCCATAACATCATTGATGTGTCCTCATACAATGCCTTCATGATATGGAACAAGAGCAACCCTACCTGGATGCCTGATAAGCGGAACAAGAGGAGGGTGTTCCTGGAGCAGCTTGGAAAGGCACTTGTAACCCCACACATTCAAAGAAGGGAGTGCCTCCCCTGCACAGCAGCCTCTGCAGCACCTGTGAAAGCTGTTCAGGGGGCTGAATCTTGTCCTGATCCACCTAAGGCTGCAGCTGGGGCAGGCAAGAGGAGGAGATGCCAATTCTGCCCCCCAAAGAAGAACTGTAAAACAAATACTATGTGCTGCACATGTGAGAAATACATCTGCAAAGTCCATGAACACAGACTTGCATACTGTCCTACATGTGCTAATTAGAGTTGATTGATTTAAGTTCTTCATGTTTTTGTTTTATATCGTTTATCTTATTTTATTGTTATTTATTGTTGTTGTTTATACACCTTGTGGGTGGAGGCAATGGTTAAAAAAATGGGAGAAGACTAGTATTTTGTAGTTGAATTCCTAATTGTACAGTATATAAGAATATACAGTGAGGGAAAAAAGTATTTCATCCCCTGCTGATTTTGTACGTTTGCCCACTGACAAGGAAATTATCAGTCTATAATTTTAATGGTAGGTTTATTTGAACAGTGAGAGACAGAATAACAACAAAGAAATCCAGAAAAACGCATGTCAAAAATGTTATAAATTGATTTGCATTTTTATGAGGGAAATAAGTATTTGACCCCCTCTCAATCAGAAAGATTTCTGGCTCCCAGGTGTCTTTTATACAGGTAACGAGCTGAGATTAGGAGTACACTCTTAAAGGGAGTGCTCCTTATCTCAGTTTGTTACCTGTATAAAAGACACTTGTCCACAGAAGCAATCAATCAATCAGATTCCAAACTCTCCACCATGGCCAAGACCAAAGAGCTCTCCAAGGATGTCAGGGACAAGATTGTAGACCTACACAAGGCTGGAATGGGCTACAAGACCATCGCTAAGCAGTTTAGTGAGGTGACAACAGTTGGTGAGATTATTCGCAAATAGAAGAAACACAAAAGAACTGTCAATCTCTCTCGGCCTGAGGCAAGATCTCACCTCGTGGAGTTGCAATGATCATGAGAACGGTGAGGAATCAGCCCAGAACTACACGGGAGGATCTTGTCAATGATCTCAAGGCAGCTGGGACCATAGTCACCAAGAAAACAATTGGTAACACACTACGCCGTGAAGGACTGAAATCCTGCAGCGCCCGCAAGGTCCCCCTGCTCAAGAAAGCACATATACATGCCCGTCTGAAGTTTGCCAATGAACATCTGAATGATTCAGAGGACAATTGGGTGAAAGTGTTGTGGTCAGATGAGACCAAAATGGAGATCTTTGGCATCAACTCAACTCGCCGTGTTTGGAGGAGGAGGAATGCTGCCTATGACCCCAAGAACACCATCCCCACCGTCAAACATGGAGGTGGAAACATTATGCTTTGGGGGTGTTTTTCTGCTAAGGGGACAGGACAACTTCACCGCATCAAAGGGACGATTGCCGGGGCCATGTACTGTCAAATCTTGGGTGAGAACCTCCTTCCCTCAGCCAGGGCATTGAAAATGTGTTGTGGATGGGTATTCCAGCATGACAATGACCCAAAACACACGGCCAAGGCAACAAAGGAGTGGCTCAAGAAGAAGCACATTAAGGTCCTGGAGTGGCCTAGCCAGTCTCCAGACCTTAATCCCATAGAAAATCTGTGGAGGGAGCTGAAGGTTCGAGTTGCCAAACGTCAGCCTTGAAACCTTAATGACTTGGAGAAGATCTGCAAAGAGGAGTGGGACATAATCCCTCCTGAGATGTGTGCAAACCTGGTGGCCAACTACAAGAAACGTCTGACCTCTGTGATTGCCAACAAGGGTTTTGTCACCAAGTACTAAGTCATGTTTTGCAGAGGGGTCAAATACTTATTTCCCTCATTAAAATGCAAATAATTTTATAACATTTTTGAAATGCGTTTTTCTGGATTTTGTTGTTGTTATTCTGTCTCTCACTGTTCAAATAAACCTACCATTAAAATTATAGACTGATCATTTCTTTGTCAGTGGGCACACGTACAAAATCAGCAGGGGATCAAATACTTTTTTCCCCTCACTGTATCACTATGTTGCCAAAAACGTTCACGAGTCTTATTGTTTCCCTTCAATAAAATGCATTCAAAACTACCTTCTGCACATTTCTGCTACTTTCTTAGGCTATAAAAGTGCTTTTTCTTGTTCAAAAAAATGTATGTTTACACCTATGCAGTACCTTTAGCAATAATAATAATAATAAACCTCTACTTCAGTAAAGAAAACAATTATGACTGGTGAGTTGTAATAAAAACGAATGGTGTTGACTGATTAAATGCAGTCTTTCTGCATTGTGAAGAAGGAAAACCCAGATATTCACAAAGTTTGTGATGAATGACAGGTTGTTTCTTCATGCAAAATAGATTTGGGGTTTAAAATTCAATTAAGCTGCTTTATTTTATGGGTTTAGTGAAGGCGGGTAATTTTTTACCCTTAGGACAAGGGGAGTATACAGAATGTTAAGACTACACAAGGGTTAAGTAGGACCATCCTGTTGCTCTGCTCAAACCATCGTATTACGCTACGCTCATCACCCCACTGGGGAACCATCGATACGGCTGGCAAGCCTATCTTCAAAGAAGCATCTTCAAGAGCGAATGGAAGGGAAATCAATTCTGTAGTTCTGTTCAGGACGGCACGAGAAGTCACCAGATACCGGGCAACTACAAAGAAGGACAACAGTAGAAGAGTTGTTGGAACCATTTCAGACAATCAGAGCCTTACAAGCATGCCACGAAAAGGCCCAACCCCATTTCCAAGGCGGCCCGATTCACCGAGAGATCCCAGGCATTTCACATAAATACATTCATGATTTCTGCTCAAAGCCGGCAGCGGTTCATGTGCAAAGTATATGGTTATTGTAGGTGAGAGTAGTTTCTGAATGTGGCAATGTTAAAGTGTCTCTTTCTCTCTCTCTCCGTCTCTTATTTAACAAACATCCATGTTGTTGTCATTCCGCTAGTGACCTGTTTTCAGCGTATGACCTCTCCCATCAATAACCGGTGCAGACACTCTGTGTGTTTATCCTGTGTTCCCATTTAATTAGCGAGTAAATAAATAATTAAAACAATTTGTGTAGTACTGAATCATAAGTAAGGCTCGGGTTTTTGCAGATGCAAGGAGGTTAGGACTGTTCAGAATGGTGATATGATACGAAGTTATGATTAATAAGTTGACTGTTCATATATGTGATAGGTAAAGACCTTTGAGTTTAGTTCGGGAGATGGTAACTCTTTAAAGAACTGCTCTCGTGGTGCCCCAGATCCCAATGAGTTAGTTGTTACATGATTAGTTGAATTGGGTAACAATTAAACATAGTTAGTTAATTAGAAATATAACGGTCTTTAGATGAATGTTAACTTTAACCTCTATGGGCTAGGTGGGACGCAAGCGTCCCACCCGTGGTGCACTCCATCAACAGCAGGTGCATTTCAAGAGCGGCAAATTTGAATCCAAATAAATGTAAAAATTCAAATTGTTCAAACATACAACTATCTTACACCCTTTGAAAGATAAACATCTCCTTAATCTAACCACGTTGTCCGATTTCAAAAATCCAATAGCTGTGTGTAATGTTTTGTCAATTCAAAGACAGGCATCACCAAAACCATAAAATCAGCTAAAGTTATGCACTAACCTTTGACAATCTCCATCAGATGACACTCCTAGGACATTATGTTAGACAATACATGCATTTTTAGTTCTATCAAGTTCATATTTATATCCAAAAACAGCGTTTTACTATGGTGTTGATGTTCAGGAAATCGTTTCCCTCCAATAACCGGCAGTCAAGTCAGCACAACAAATTAAATAATTAATATTAGAAAACATTGGTAAAATATTATATTGTCATTTAAAGAATTATAGATTTACATCTCTTGAACGCAATCGACTTGCCAGATTTAAAAATAACCTTACTGGGAAATCACACTTTGCAATAATCTGAGCACTGAGCCCAGAAAAATACGCTTTGCGATACAGACTAACCGCCATGTTGGAGAGATCTAAAATCGAAAATACTATGTAAATAATCCATTACCTTTGATTCTCTTCATCAGATGTCACTTCCAGGAATCCCAGGTCCATAACGAATGTAGTTTTGTTCAAAAAAGCTCATCATTTATGTCCAAAAAGCTCCGTGTTGTTAGCACATGATCTAAGCCCGCCGGACTTCACTTCATGAACGAGGGGAAAAAATATATTTACGTTCGTTCAAACATGTCAAACGTTGTATAGCATAAATCATTAGTGCCTTTTTTAACCAGAACATGAATAATATTCAAGGTGGATGAATGCATTCTCTTTTAAAACGTATTGGAACGAGGGTACCCAACATGACCTCGCGCGCCAGAGTCTAATCGGCCATCACCGTTCCAAGGCTCTTGTTCGGTCAGATCTCACAGTAGAAGACTCAAAACACTTTGTAAAGGCTGGTGACATCTAGTGGAAGCAATAGGAAGTGCCAAAACATGAATAAGCCCCTGTGTGTTTCAATGGCATAGGCTTAAAGGTAATTCAACACATCAGGTATCCACTTCCTGTCTGAATCTGTCTCAGGGTTTTGCCTGCCAAATGAGTTCTGTTATACTCACAGACACCATTCAAACAGTTTTCGAAACGTTAGGGTGTTTTCTATCCATATATAATAAGTATATGCATATTCTAGTTACTGGGTAGGATTAGTAACCAGATTAAATCGGGTACGTTTTTTTATCCAGCCGTGAAAATACTGCCCCCTAGCCCCAACAGGTTAAGTCACATCACTGGATTTGCAGCCTTTACAGCTTTCCCATTTGAAAAAGTATCATCATGCTGACTTGAGTTAATAGAGTGTATCAGGGGTTTGGAGGGAGGTAGGGAGGGAACTAGTTTGAGAGATAGAGAACACGTTTGCGAGAGAGAGAAAAAGAAAGAGCGGAACACAATAACACAGGTATCCTTCTGAGGAGATCTTGATGTGGTTCTGTGTAAAACACTGCTGCTGCGACATCAAATGGCAGCTGCCAAGTGTGTTGGTACAGATTAGGGAGTGGACCGTAATTGTGCGTGATCTGATGGAGCAAATTTTGGCTGCTTGGCAATTGGGAGCACAGCAGGGTAGCATCCCAAATTGCACCCTATTCCATATTTAGTGCACTACTTTTGAAGTAGTGTACTATATAGCGAACACAGTGACATTTAGGATGTAGCCCAGAGCAGACAGAGCAGAGCAGTTGACGGGTTGGGGAAGAACAGAGAATAGAGGAGAGGAGAGACTGAGGTCAGTGATTGGACAGCCAGCTGGACATTACACACACCAGTAACCATGTGCTGGAGATATGGTCGATCACCCGTCATGCTTATCTCAGAACAGCTTTTCTGACATGCTGTTTGTTTGTCATTGATACTGAACAAGTAGCTAGTAGTAAGGCATGTAATAATGTGTGTACAACTGGCCTACAGGCCTATAGACTATGTCTGTGTCCCAAATGGCATCCTATTCCCTAGATACTGTGCTGCTTTTGTCCAGGGCCCAAAGCTTCCCCTCAAGAGGAAGCTTCTTACTGTAACCAGTGCCTGTAATCTGATTCAGGTTATCAATCAACCTACCAGGGTATTTACAAACAGTACAGGACCTATGTCACCCACGTGTATTGATCAAACTTTTACTAACACTGCAGAACTTTGTTCTAAAGCTGTATCCACACCAATTTGATGTATTGACCATAATATTGTGGCTATATCCAGAAAAGCCAAAGTTCCAAAGGCTGGGCCTAAAAGAGTGTACAGTATAAGAGATCATACAAAATGTTTTGATTCCTATGTTGAAGTTTGGGCGGTAGGCAGTCTAGTGGTTAGAGCTGTGGGGCCAGTAACCGAAAGGTTGCTCGATTGAATCCCCGAGCTGACAAGGTAAAAATCTGTTGTTTTGCCCGTGAACAAGGCAGTTAACCTAATGTTTCTAGGCTGTCATTGTAAATAAGAATTTGTTCTTAACTTACTTGCCTAGTTAACTGAAGGTTAAATATATATTTTTTTTAAGTTAGTATAATGTGTGTAAGGAGGAGCATCCAGAAGCTGCCCTTGATGCATTCATTAAAGATGCACTATGCAGAAATCGCTCCGCTATTTCCTCGTTGACACAAATCTAATACTGTGGTTTGCCTAAGGGAGTGATCGTTATTTATATTGAGGGATACCTGGAGGTAATCCGACCTCTTTGAAATGAAAATGGATGGCCCTCCCCTGAGGAAAATATATATTTACCTGGCCCTCCCCGAGCGTTTAAAAAAACAAACATGTAACCCTCCCCCTCCAAAATGAGACCTGTCAATCAACTAACTGATCAAAGCATTCTACTGCACGCTGTATGCCTATTAAGGTAGTAACACAAACCTTTCATCAGTGTTTCAGTGTTTGTCATTGTGACTACAGCAAATAATATTTCAGTGTAAGCTACATGTAGCCTAATAAAAAATATAATATAGTATTTAAAGTAAATGTAGAAATTCAACAACAAACGCTCTTTGGCCTGCACATCTTATACATCATGTCATTGCTTGCCTCGTTGCTCAAGAGGTTTGCAAATGATTTCCATTTTCTAATGGATGTCAATTCGTTTGGATCTTATTTTTCACTGTGCTCGTCACTGTTTGTCATGTGCAACCATTTAATATATCAGCTTAACAATGTTATCATCACTGGCCAGTGATGCTCTCTCTCTCCGCAACTTTCCCCGACAGTTCATTTGGCCTAGTCCTATTTTACATTCAGCAATTAGCTTTGAGAAAGCCTGCTTCTCTCCACGAATGCATATTAGGTCTAGTATGTGTGTATATATATGTATGTGTGTATATGTATGTGTATATATATATATATATATATATATATATATATATATATAAATATATATATATATATATATATTTATACATTTGAAGTTTGCATTTGAAGTTTACAGTTGAAGTCGGAAGTTTACATAAACTTAGGTTGGAGTCATTAAAACTCTTTTTTCAACCCCTCCACAGATTTCTTGTTAACTAACTATAGTTTTGGCAAGTCGGTTAGGACATCTACTTTGTGCATGACACAAATAATTATTCCAACTTCAAGGTTGGGATGGTGTTCTTCAGCTTGGAAGCATCCCCCTTTTTCCTCCAAACATAACAATGATCATTATGGCCAAACAGTTCTATTTTTGTTTCATCAGACCAGAGAACATTTCTCCAAAAAGTACAGTCTTTGTCCCAGTGTGCAGTTTCAAACCGTAGTCTGGATTTTTTATGGCCATTTTGGAGCTGTGGCTTCTTCCTTGCTGAGCGGCCTTTCAGGTTATGTCGATACAGGACTCGTTTTACTCTGGATATAGATACTTTTGTACCTGTTTCCTCCAGCATCTTCACAAGGTCCTTTGCTGTTGTTCTGGGATTGATTTGCACTTGTCGCACCAAAGTATGTTCATCTCTAGGAGACAGAACGCATCTCCTTTCTGAGCAGTATGACGGCTGCGTGGTTCCATGGTGTTTATACTTGCATACTATTGTTTGTACAGATGAACATGGTACCTTCAGGCATTTGGAAATTGCTCCCAAGGATGAATCAGACTTGTGGAGGTCTACAATTTTGTTTCTTAGGTCTTGGCTGATTTATTTTGATTTTCCCATGATGTCAAGCAAAGAGGCACTGAGTTTGAAGGTAGGCCTTGAAATACATCCACAGGTACACCTCCAATTGACTCAAATGATGTCAATTGGCCTATCAGAAGCTTCTAAAGCCATGACATAATTTTCTGGAATTTTCCAAGCTGTTTAAAGGCACAGTCAACTTTTTGTATGTCAACTTCTGACCCACTGGAATTGTGATACAGTGAATTATAAGTGAAATAATCTGTCTGTAAACAATTGTTGGAAAAATGACTTGTGTCATGCACAAAGTAGATGTCCTAACCGACTTGCCAAAACTATAGTTTGTTAACAAGAAATTTGTGGAGTGGTTGAAAAATGAGTTTGAATGACTCCAACCTAAGTGTATGTAAACTTCTGACTTCAACTGTACATACATACATACATACATACATACATACATACATACATACATACATACATACATACATACATACATACATACATACATACATACATACATACATACATACATACATACATACATACATACATACATGCAGTACCGGTCAAAAGTTTGGGGTCACTTAGAAATTTCCCGTCTCAACGTCAACAGTGAAGAGGTGACCCCGGGATGCTGGCCTTCTAGGCAGAGTTGCAAAGAAAAAGCCGTATCTCAGACTAGCCAATAAAAAGAAAAGATTAAGATGGGCAAAAGAACACAGACACTGGACAGAGGAACTCTGCCTAGAAGGCCAGCATCCCGGGGTCGCCTCTTCACTGTTGATGTTGAGACTGGTGTTTTGCGGGTACTATTTAATGAAGCTGCCAGTTGAGGACTTGTAAGGTGTCTGTGTCTCAAACTAGACACTAATGTACTTGTCCTCTTGCTCAGTTGTGCACCGGGGCCTCCCACTCCTCTTTCTATTCTGGTTAGAGACAGATCTTCAGTTTCTTGGCTATTTTCCGCATGGAATAGCCTTAATTTCTCAGAACAAAATAGATTGACGAGTTTCACCCTCTGCTCTCAATCCATGATATGGCCTATCTATCCAATAGAACACAAAGGGTTTTCTTTAATGGAAGCTTCTCTAATGTATAACATGTAAAGTGTGGTATTCCTCAAAGCAGCTCTCTTGGCCCTTTACTGTTCTCTATTTTTACTAATGATCTACTGCTACCATTGAACGAAGTTGGTGGGTCTATGTACGCTAATGATTCAACATTATACACGTCAGCAACCACAGCAAGTGAAATTACTGCAATCATAAATAAAGAGTTGCAGTCAGTTTTGGAATGGGTGGCTAGAAATAAACTAGTCCTGAACATATCTAAAGCTAAAAGCACTGTATGTTGTACAAAGTTCTAGACGGCTGAATCTGGTAATGAATGATGTGACTGAGCAAGTTGAGGAAACTTAACATCTTGGTTTAACCTTTGACTGTAAATTGTCATGGTCAAAGCATATTGATTCAATTGTTGTAAAGAAGGGGAGAGGTCTTGCTATGATAAAGAGATGCTCAGCATTTTTAGTACCACAGTCAACCAAACAAGTCCTGCAGACTTTAGTTTTATCCAATCTTGACTATTGCCTGGTGATATGGTCAAGTGCTGCAAAGAAAGATCTATAAAAAGCTGGAGTTGGCACAGAACTGAGTGGCAAGTCTTGAACTTCAATTTACACAGAGGGCTAATGTCAACAGTATGCATGCCAGTCTCTCTTGGCTCAAAGTAGAGGAGAGATTGACTGCATGAGCCCAGGTTGGGGTGACAGCAAAATTTGCTTTAAACAGCAAAATGTGCTTTAAAACAACACAGCACAATGCCTCTCCCCCATCTAAACTAATTAACTCATATATGTATGTGTAACTAATGAGATACATTTGAATATAGTGGAACAATTTTAATGCAACATATCGTAGCTGTTTAGAAAGCTACAAATGGTTTCCACAAATGAGTAATATACAGATTTTACACCAGAAACATTCAGTATAGGATTCCTCCTAATTGCCACCCTGTTCCCTTTTTTAATGCATTAAGTTAGACCAAGTCCCTATACAGGGAATAGGGTGCCATTTGATACACAGGTCACCGTTTGAGTGCTCTCAGTTGAATTGAAATATGCGTGTACACCCAGCTGTAATTGGCCATTTAAGGATTATTTTAATATGCAAACCATTAGAAACTCTATGCATAATGCAATGGCCTGAAATTAATTGCTTTTTTATGATAAAAGTATTAATAAGGTCTAAGTAAGGTTTTTTATTAATAAAACACCAAAATATGCAAAAAGCCCTTTTGGCATCTCTGTTCATTAAACCAAAATAATTACCTAATTTGCAAAATTACTGTAACAAAGTTTAGGTTTAACGTTAGCGCCTCACATCCTAAACATGGTACCTACTTTACAGTTTACAGTTCTAATTGACCTAATTTATAAGATAATATTAGGTTGATTTTGCGCAGGTCAGCCGCACTGCTATCTGTGTGTACCTTCATAAATAATCTAATTGAAAACTCATTTCAGTTGCTGAATAACCGGCACAGTTTACACCTCATTGGGTTTCCGATAAAGCCTGTAACAGCAGATTACCATTACCACACTACGCTCGATTTCCTGTTTCAACTCTTTAAATTAAATTAAATTCCAAGGGTTTTATTGGCATGGGAAACATATGTTTACATCACACATGTATATTACGTCTTTCTCTCAAATCAAATCAAAGTGTATTTGTTGTGTACACAGATTAGCAGATCTTAAAGCAGGTGCAGCGAAACTCTTGTTTCTAGCTCCAGCAGTGCATTAAATGTGTAACAGTACAATACTGACACAAATACACTCGCTCTCTCTTATCTGTGATTCGCCACCAAAGGTATGATAGTTGTATGATAGTTCACCTCTGTAGTAGGGGTGTCATTTGTACCTACGCTTCCTCCCATTCACATTTTCACAAGTCTCTGGCATGATGTGGGCTAGTTGGTTTTTGAATGGATACAGTCTCTGTGCCAAATGGCACCATATTCCCTAAATAGTGCACACATTTTGAGCAGAGCCCTACTTTTGGGCCCTGTCTGTCTCTTTGTTTGACGCTGTCTGTCTGTGTTTAACCCTAGGTCATTTATGTGACAAAGTACTTCAGGGGCCCCGGCACCTTAAAGGTCACTCCCCACAATTCATGTTCTACTTCAATCTTTCTCGCTTTTCATTTTCTTTTCTAATGCAGTTCACAGGTAAGAGGTTCAGCGGGCTTGGATGAGAAACAATCCTCCAGTTGGACCGGAGATGAACATCGGAGCCCTCTTCAGCTTTGAGAGTAGGGGACTGGACGTTCTGAATGATTCATTGTAATTCAGAGTGGGGCTCGGAATGTAATCTCACTGAAATGCATTGTGTGTTGCGCCCACAAAACTTTGCCGGTAGCAGTTTTCAGTGTGTGAATATCTTAAAATGCTCTGTTCAATGACACACAGCAAGAGCTTCAGGTATACTGCAGGAGCAAAGCTTATCTCGGGCTAGTTTTGTCGTGGTTTTATACAAATAGGGCATATTTCCCCTTCCTGCCTCTGGTTATCTCACCCATTGCAGGAGTATTTGCATGAAAATATGTCAACTCTGCAGCCCTTTGAAATTGTCGCTCTCTTGCTTCCCCCTAACTCAATCTCTTTCTCCCTCGGTCACAGCAGCACAATTTCACATTTTCTCTCCCGCTCTCTCCCCTCTCTCTCCCTCTCTCCTCCCTCCCATCCTGTATATCTCTTTCCCCCTCTCTCTCTTTCTCCCTCTGTACTGCAGCAGAGTAATGAGTGAGCGCTATGCCCTGGGGGGTCAGTATGCATGGGAGAGTACAGTGGGGCTGATGTCACATCAGAGCATCTTTAAGAACAGGCCTGGCTAAACCATGGACCTAAGAGGGTAGAGCTACATATGGGTTGCGTTCCAAGTGGCACCCTATTCCCTATATACACTCTTAGAGGGAAAAAAGTTGCTATCTAGACCCTTCAAGGGTTGTCATGACTTTCCCTCCTGGGTGAGGATCAAAGAGAGGCCACCCCCTCTCTCCCACCAGAGAGGAAGGGGGGGGGGGGGGGGGGGGGGGGTCTTGTGACTTTAACGACCGGTTGTAAATTCTCTCTCTGGACCTGCAGTGTTGAACAAAGGAATCTGATGTGTGTAGAGAGAGAATCTTCTGCCAAAACTCTAACATCTAAAAGTGGATAATGAAACAATATTCCTAACATAAACAATGTGGGAAATGGTTCTTGGGGAAGGAAACAATAATCATGTCATATAATTTAGCATGTTGTGATGTCATTACGGATGGTATAACAACGTAACTGTATCTTTAAGAGCTTTCACAATATAGATATCAGATTTACATCTAAATGTTGTAAACCTTATATGACTAAATATGAAACTATTTGGGAAAAGATAACAATGTGAATTTAGCCTTCTAAATTAGATAATTGTTGTGATATAAAGTTTTACCCAGTCAGTAACCATGCCCACATGAGCACAGACATTATGCCAAAAGGATGGAACACCCCTTTTTCCAGAGGGCATAAAAGGAGTGCTAAGAATATTTACATTAGACCAGAAAGCATGGAGTGGTGGCTACACGTTGAAATGGTTTAAAACTAACAGACCAGCAAATGGTGAGACTCAAACTCTCGAGTGAAGAAGATAAAGACTACATCGGAACATTCAGTCTGCAGCTGTTTAAGTACTTTAGTCTAGTAAACTCGACCAAGACCACCGGGTGTGTCCCGCTGATGTATCCAGTCTAACGAACAATCAGAGACAAAGAAGCCTGATACATCTGAGGACATTGTCACCTCTGGTGGACAACCAGAGACTTACATTGAACTACTCGCCATAGACAAACGATTCATTTCAACAGAGAGATGACAAAGACATACAAGCGTAAATATGTGTTGCATTTCGAAATCCGAATGAGCGGTTGTTAGGGTGCTAAATATAAATGTTTACGATGAGCGCATTTTCCACATGTACAGTTGAAGTCGGACGTTTACATACACCATAGCCAAATACGTTTAAACTCAGTTTTTCATCATTCCTGACATTTAATCCGAATAAAAATTCCCATGTCTTAGGTCAGTTAGGATCACCACTTTATTTTAAGAATGTGAAATGTCAGAATAATAGTAGAGAGAATGATTTATTTCAGCTTTTATTTCTTTCATCACACCACCCAGTGGGTCAGAAGTTTACATACACTCAATTAGTATTTGGTAGCATTGCCTTGAAATTGTTTAACTTGGGTCAAACATTTCAGGTAGCCTTCCACAAGCTTCCCACAATAAGTTGGGTGAATTTTGGCCCATTCCTCCTGACAGCTGGTGTAACTGAGTCAGGTTTGTAGGCCTCCTTGCTCGCACACGCTTTTTCAGGTCTGCCCACACATTTTCTATGGGATTGAGGTCAGGGCTTTGTGATGGCCACTCCAATACCTTGACTTTGTTGTCATTAAGCCATTTTGCCACAACTTTGGGAGTATGCTTGGGGTCATTGTCCATTTGGAAGACCCATTTGCGACCAAGCTTTAACTTCCTGACTGATGTCTTGAGATGTTGCTTCAATATATCCACATCATTTTCCTGCCTCATGATGCCATCTATTTTGTGAAGTGCACCAGTCCCTCCTCCAGCAAAGCCCCCCCCCCCCACAACATGATACTGCCACCCCCGTGCCTCACGGGTTGGGATGGTGTTCTTCGGCTTGCAAGCTTCCCCCTTTTCCCTCCAAACATAATGATGGTCATTATGGCCAAACAGTTCTATTTTTGTTTCATCAGACCAGAGGACATTTCTCCAAAAAGTACGATCTTTGTCCCCATGTGCAATTGCAAACCGTAGTCTGGCTTTTATATGGCGGTTTTGGAGCAGAGACTTCTTCCTTGCTGAGCGGCCTTTCAGGTTATGGCAATATAGGACTCGTTTTACTGTGGATATAGATACTTTTGTACCTGTTTCCTCCAGCATCTTCACAAGGTCCTTTGTTGTTGTTCTGGGATTGATTTGCACTTTTCGACACCAAAGTACGTTAATCTCTAGGAGACAGAACGCGTCTCCTTCCTGAGCGGTATGATGGCTGCGTGGTCCCATGGTGTTTATACTTGCATACTATTGTTTGTACAGATGAACGTGGTACCTTATGTATATTTGCATAGTAGCAATATCAAAAATAGAAAGTGTCAATATATTAACAGATTTTAATAAGATTTGATGTTGCTAAAATGCTGTCTGTTCCACTTTAATTGTTAGGGAACTACTAACACGTACATATGTCAATCTCATATTTCAGTTTTTTATTTTTAATACATTTCTAAAAACCTGTTTTAACTTTGTCCTTATGTGGTATTGTGTTTAGATTGATGAGGGAAAAAAACGATTTAATCCATTTTAGAATAAGGCTGAAATGTAACACAATTTTGAAAAATTCAAAGGGTCTGAATACTTTCAGAATGCATTATACATTATGTACATACTGTACATACATACAGACATACATTCAGATCTTCTGAACCTTACCTCGTGGTCTGCTCAAACCCTTCACCCCAAGCTGTCAGCACTTCCGCCTTTCCCACTTCCTCTTCCTCCAGCTCTATTTTGAATGTGGTGTTCTACATTATGGATGCAGCCTCCTGTCTACCTGCCGTCGTGACATAACATGTTGACCACGGCTTACAGTTGAGCTGACAGAATGGTGCTGCTCAATTTTCGCTCAGGAAAAACCACTTGGAATTTCTGTCAGTTTAGCACAGCTTCATGCCCCAGACGTAGACATGACAGACAGAAGAGGAAGCCTGAATTGACATGATACATAATTGAGTCCATTTTTGATGACATAACGTAAGCCCTGCTGATGTCAGTGTGTTGGGACTTTTGGACTCTGAGTGACTTCCTGGTCCTCTGTGGCACTTTTGTCTGTGTCCCAAATTGCACCCTTTTCCCTATATAGTGCACTACTTTCGACAGGGCCCTGTTCTGATCTGAGGTCAGCTGGGAGTGAGCTGCTAACCGTCAGTACTCAGTGCTCACCTGATCTGGTCAGACCTGACACCTGCTCACTAGCAGCATGTTGGGTTGATATCCAAATCTCAACAGTGTGTGGTGGAGAGTCGTAGTAATGCTTCGCAGTGTGCGTGTGCGTGTATGTGTGTGTGCCATGTCCAATCTGCGTCCGCCAGACTCATGTGAGCTGACAGCTGGTTGAGCGAGACTCTTCTCTCCTCTTGCTCATTCAATACTCCCACAGCCATCAAACGTCTGTCTCTAATACGACAGGACCTCCCATGGCAGAGAATGGACTAGACAGAGAAAAGGATAAATAAGCAATATTTGCATCCCAAATGGCATCCTATTCTCTATATATTGCACAAATTTTAATCAGGACCCTATATTCGCCTAATGTAGCCCCGCCCACTTGACACAGCTCCATTCGAACATGTTTGTGTTTTTGTTTCCGTTTCACATCTTCCAGTAATGTTAGCAAATTACCTCAGAGCGGTGGCTAGCTAATAATAATTGTTAGATTACTTGTTAGATATTACTGCACGGTCGGAACTAGAAGCACAAGCATTTCGCTACACTTGCATTAACATCTGCTAACCATGTGTACAGTATGTGACCAATAAAATTGGATTTGATTTGATTTTAATTTAAAAAACGCGCATTATTAACACATCTTAACACAAAAACAAAACATGGCTCACATTTGGGAACACACACAAATGGATCTTCGGTTGTCGGATGGTATCACCGTACGCCATCCGTCCACGATTAATACTTGGGTGGATGACATGATAAAATGGCCTGAAATTACGTATGGGGACATTTTTAATTACTTCGTGCTCTCCTTGGGAGTAGATGGTTCCACTATGAAAAATGACAAGAGTAGAGGCCTATCAGCAGGGGCGAAAATCTGATAACAACTTTGGAGGGGACAATTACATGAAATTTTCTCAAGAGCAATTCCTGAGGGGGACACCAAAAGTAGTGCTGTAACACATAGCCTACATTGTAATATGGTAAATGTATATTGAGGAACCAAAGAAATAAGGTGTTTGCCGTACTCCTAACTACCGGTACCCAAAACTACACAACTAATCACAACAGCAAAGATTCCATCTTTGACGACGCCACATAAATGGAATAGGTACTAGCTAGCTTAATAGTTCATATTTGTGCGCTAGCTCTGCATATTCAGCTAGTGTGTGTGCGCGATTGACTAGATTAACCTCACGTCAGTTACGTTCATTGAGTGCCTTTCAGACAGTAGATACGACCCCTCTGTTACCTTGCCAACTAAGGAACTGGCAGTGGATCAAACCATTGTGAGGCAAAAAACGCGCTATTAAGTGTCTATAATCAGCACAATTGCTTTCATTGCGTATTATTAATATTATTTAAATTACATAGTTATGTTTCAGTGATATATTGGGGGGGACAAATCATATTTTTCCCAGGATGGGGGGGTCGTGTCCCCCCCATCCCCCCCGGGATTTCCGCCCCTGCCTATCAGTACCTCCACAGTGGTAAGGTGGGCCGAGTTCTTTTTCACCAGGAGGAGGAAAAGGATTGGTATTTTGAAGGCCAATGTTCATCCCAGCCAATCAAGCAGCTCCTACCACTCAGCTTGGGTTCTTGTATCCAACAACGGATCAGAAGAGACGGCTGGATGCCCTTGCGTCGCTGGCCTTGGGAAGTCATGCAGCCTCAATTTTGTGGAAGGTAGGCTCATAAGAAAAGTCACTTGCATTTCTATGTCTAACATTACTTAAAATAAGTGATTATATCATACAAGCAGCACACATGTGTTGTGGTGACAGTTACTATAATCCATAGGCTAACGTTATGATAGAGTTCTCAGATTATATCTATGATCAATCTCTGCGTAACTTGCTCTTGTAATTAGCCTTTTTTCTTCATTCCTTTTATAGATTATCTACTCTTTCCCAGCCACATGGAGAGCATGTCAATTACAACTGCCAGAAGTGCCTGTCCTTTTACAATTAATTTGTGAAACTTGACCCAACCCAGTCGACCGCTTTGGAACAGATCACAAACGAGTAGAGTGCCTCACACTTGTGGCATGACTCAAGGATGCATAGAGTTACTGCAAGCTCAGCCAAGAAGGTCCCTGTCAGGGAATCCACCAACCCTGGTAAGTTTCTCCAGGAGGATTTGTATCCCAGGTTCCGAGGGAATGCAGCCACACGCTACAGGAAAAATAATGAGCTGATGGCCTCCAAGTGGCTGGAAGACTGTTGATACTCTGTGGACCACAGAGGCACTGTTGTCAGTGTTCAGCACCCTGACGGAGTGCTGAAGCTTCTGATAGGCTAATTGACATCATCTGAGTCAATTGGAGGTGTACCTGTGGATGTATTTCAAGGCCTACCTTCAAACTCAGTGCCTCTTTGCTTGACATCACGAGAAGATCCAAAGAAATCAGCCAAGACCTCAGAAACAAAATTGTAGACCTCCACAAGTCTGGTTCATCCTTGGAAGCAATTTCCAAACTCCTGAAGGTACCACGTTCATCTGTACAAACAATAGTATAAACACCATGGGACCATGCAGCCGTCATACCGCTCAGGAAGGAGACGCGTTCTGTCTCCTAGAGATTAACGTACTTTGGTTGTGAAAAGTGCAAATCAATCCCAGATCACCAGCAAAGGACCTTGTGAAGATGCTGGAGGAAACAGGTACAAAAGTATCTATATCCACAGTAAAATGAGTCCGATATCGACATAACCTGAAAGGCCGCTCAGCAAGGAAGAAGCCACTGCTCCCAAACCGCCATAAAAAATCCAGACTACGGTTTGCTACTGCACATGGGGACAAAGATCGTACTTTTTGGAGAAATGTCCTCTGGTCTGATGAAACAAAAATAGAACTGTTTGGCTATAATGACCATCATTATGTTTGTAGAAAAAAGGGGGAAGCTTGCAAGCCGAAGAACACCATCCCAACCGTGAAGCACAGGGGTGGCAGTATCATGTTGTGGGGGTGCTTTGCTGCAGGAGGGACTGGTGCACTTCACAAAACAGGTGGCATCATGAGGCAGGAAAATTATGTGGATATATTGAAGCAACATCTCAAGACATCAATCAGGAAGTTAAAGCTTGGTCGCAAATGGGTCTTCCAAATGGACAATGACCCCAAGCATACTTCCAAAGTTGTGGCAAAATGGCTTAAGGACAACAAGGTCAAGGTATTGGAGTGGCCATCACAAAGCCCTGACCTCAATCCTATAGAAAATTTGTGGGCAGAACTGAAAAAGTGTGTGCGAGCAAGGAGGCCTACAAACCTGACTCAGTTACACCAGCTCTGTCAGGAGGAATGGACCAAAATTCACCCAACTTATTGTGGGAAGCTTGTGGAAGGCTACCCAAAATGTTTGACCCAAGTTAAACAATTTCAAGGCAATGCTACCAAATACTAATTGAGTATATGTAAACTTCTGACCCACTGGGAATGTGGTGAAAGAAATAAAAGCTGAAATAAATCCTTCTCTCTACTATTATTCTGACATTTCACATTCTTAAAATAAAGTGGTGATCCTAACTGACCTAAGACAGGGAATTTTTACTCGGATTAAGTGTCAGGAATTGTGAAAAACTGAGTTTAAATGTATTTGGCTAAGGTGTATGTAAACTTCCGACTTCAACTGTATTTGTCGCTACATCTACCTCCATATGCTGAGGAGATGAACATCACTAGACCACAAGGTTCAATGGCCACCAGGTACTTGATAGTGTTCTGGGCATAGCAATGGCTGAATGACTCCCCCCTTGAATACAGATTCTTGCACTTCTGTAAAGCAGTTACTGAGCAGTCGATAATGCAGGTTGTTCCTGGGTAGTGGTCCTTAAAACATTGTGGCATTGTAGCATGGAGGGTCTGCCTTGGCAGCCATGGAATGTACTCCCTCAGATTATCTTTCATCATGTCAATCCTATAACTAATCACTCGACTGACAATACACTGGGAAACATCAAGCCTTTCTGCTAGGTACTGCTGCAGCAATTTGAGCTTCAGCTTCATCAGTGCCATCAGAAGTTGGTCTGTCAGGTCTAACTGAAAGCTGCCTTTGTAGAGGGGAGATGTTCCGCCAGGGTAGAAAAGGCAGCAAGAGACAAGCATGTATTCAGTCGACAGAGTGCTTCGGTCCTCAGCAGGGTTTTGTAGAGAGGTGCTTCTGGGCACTGTGTCCCTGCCTTACAGGTAGTGGGCTTCACATGATCACCTGAGCGGTCGTTGTGATCACTTAGAGATGGCTCTTCCCATTTGGGTTTGGGCCTCCTTCTCTGAATGCACATCCATTCCTTCTACAGTATCTGTCTTGGCCAATCTCCATTTTCAAAATGGAGAAAACCTGAACCTGTTGTGTCATCTGTTATGAAATCAGTATGGCTTGTTAAACAAGTCAATGGACAATTAATAAATAACCAAACCGCACATTAAAACGCCATACTGCATGGGATGCTCCTAATAATATTTAATAATCATAATAATGAAGTATATATAAAATGGGACTTTTTTATTGAGTTGTAGAGGATATAAATTGTGCTATTATGAGACTGCTTAGCTACAAGAGCAAGAGGGAGACACAAAATGAGAGCAGGCAAACTGCTCAAGCGTTTGGCTTACCTGTCACTGATGACTGCCTGACCAACACCCGGCGCTTCTTCACGAGTGGAGCATCGTAGCCAAGCCATTTTTCTAAGTAAGGATGTTCCACTGTAGGCTTCTTGTCAAAGAAGTGGTAGGAGCACACAAAGGGACGTTTTAGTGGTTTCTTTAGATTCAACACTTTGAGCCAGAGCCGCAAAGACTCTGAGTCTTTAGGAGATGGATGCAGGTCGTATGGGGCTCCACAGGTACATTCAGATCAACGTAGAGGTTGGTGTTCAAAACATTGCTGTTGTAAAAACTGCCTCCTCTTCATCCAATTATTGTGACAGCCTCATACTGAACATATAACGCTTGTCATGTTGATCGAATTTAAGATTTTGTGTGGTTCTGTCAGTGTAAAACTATCAAGCTCTCAACGGAAAGTACCACTTTTGCATGCGCTAGCATCACACGAATGTTGCCGGAAATAAAAACACAATTGCAACAAAGTCACTGCGACCACTGTGACGTTCCAGAATAAGGCGAATAGGGAATAGGGTGCCATTTGGTACGCAGCCATAGTCCGTCTGGTTCGTCCTCTGGTTCCGCACGCACACACACACACTGGCCGGCGTGTGATCCCACCCTGCCCTAAGAGCGTCAGAGGTTAAGCAGATAGCCCAGCATTAGTCTTAGCCTTGGAGTATAGAGGCAATCCCATCAAAGGGCCTCAGCTAGTTGGTGGCCTGGTGGATGTGGACCGTTCGGGTGAGTGCTGATTCCCAGAAGGGTCACATAGGCCTTTTTCATGCAATGTGGATTGTTTTTGCTTTGTTTGTCGTGTCTTTTTATTCTATTTCCTGTCCTTTATGATTGTTTCCCAGCATTAGCGTGACTAAACCACAGTTTATTGCTTTATGTAATATAAATCAAAGTAGGTCACAATATAAGAGATTGACCCAACCAGAAATCCACCATAAGGCCATGATGACAACATGTAGGTTAAAGCTTAATTTCCTAAATAAGTTTTCTGTATAGAGCCGTTTGTAGGGGGGGTTTAAGGGGGGGCTTTAGTACCATATTTCAGGAGGACACATTTAGCTGCTGCACATTGGCTGTGTCTCAAATGGCACCCTATACCGTATAGTGCACTACTTTTGACCAGAGTCCTACAGGCCCTGGTCAAAAGTAGTGCACTATACAGGGAATAGGGTGCCATTTGGGGACGTAGATATTATGTTGAGGCCATGTCAACACATTAGCACCACACACAGTAGAGCACATGGAGGGATCAGGAACTCGTGGCTAACTTCAGGGTCTACATTTGCCCCACTTTGACGCTAACACCGGCAGACGGGCAGGTTACTCTACTGTGTCTATATGTGTAGTTTAACTGCACTTCTTAGTAACAATAGTCTTCAGGGGTATATAAAAACAAACCTGCTTACTGGATTTTGTGAATTGTTTTGTGAATATATTAAACATATTCCCAAAAGTTCCTTTTGTGATTCTACAAGACATTTCATGTATTAATCCACAATATTTTATAATGTTAATAAACATAAAGAGACTAAGCCACATTTGAATTATCATTATTTAATTATCAGTAATATCAGCTAGTACTGCCTATTCCAATACCACTATCGTACTATAGCAGTAGGGATTCAGCAGTAGTAGTTGGCTTGTGGTGTTAGTGATGTTAGCAGATTTTTCACACATCTAGGTCATGGCCTAGGATGATGAATGATACTACCATGTGCTATATAAACATGCTAATGTAATTGGGATGCACACATTGCTAGCTAACGACGCTAGCTAACTCCCAAGGACAGACTGTTTCCTTCTGAACCTCTCAGCACTTCTCTACGTGCAGAAAGAGATAGATATAGCCTGATCACAAACTGCGACCACACCTGAGTCCCACCTCTGAAGGAGTCGTTAGATATGAGTTAAATTGAAAAATATAAAATCATGAAATAATCCAGTGCCTAACTTTTTGTAGGTCATCATCCTGAACTTGAAAGGCTAAAATGGATTTGGGGAATTTCAGTGTGTCTCACTTTTGGAAGAACTCTTAGAATACTAATTTAGTGAACGAAATGACTGGATCCTCTCTCACACTCACACACATATATACACACACACACACACACACACACACACACACACACACACACACACACACACACACACACACACCACACACACACACACACACACACACACACACACACACACACACACACACACACACACACACACACACACACACACCCCACATAGTTTTTAATCTCAAACCATTTGGGTTAATATTCTGAGTTTGTTGATTTGTTTATGTTGTGGAGTTACGCAACAACACGTTGTGATATAATAGTAATGGCTACAAATATGGATGGCTACAAATATAATACATTATTTCCTGATCTTTGGCATTTACTGACCAGGCACAAAATTGAATGCATCCCAAATGGCACCTATTCTCTATATTGTGCACTACTTTTGGGGCCCAGGTCAAAAGTAGTGCCCTATGTACGGAATAGGGTGTCATTGGGCTGTTTTCAAAGGTAGTGCACTATATAGGGAATAGGGTTCCATTTGGTATGCAATACTGACTGAGATGCCTTTCCTTTCCAGCAATGAAAAAAATACACATTTAAATGCTTAGGGGAAGAGCCTGTCATTTTGCATGGTTCTCGTGTGCGCCCACTTGAAGTGAATGTCAGGAGTGGTAACTTGAATGTTAAACCACACGTATTATCCTGTTGGTGGTGGTGCAAACTGCAAATCACTTTTCACAGCTGCACATTAGTAGGTTTGAAAAAGCATTGTTTCTGTTCAGAAAATCCATTTGTTTCCATGGATTGGAGTTAAGCAGTTATGGAATTAGGCTACCTATGGCTTTTTTGAGTGATTCTTACGTTATTTTATGGATGTCCACTTGATTTGAAAGATCCACCTGAGCTATACCTCAACTGAACAGATCGACCTTATGGCTGAGGGAGTCTGGTAGTGGAAAAACAGGAATGAAAAACTGTGATGTTCTATCTCTCTCTCGCTCTCTCTCTCACTCTCTCCCGCCATGACGTCACACCTTTCCACATGAATAGGACTTTCAACTTGAAAGGAAAATGTCAGTCGCAGTCAGTTTATTTCCAAATCAAAGGATACCTTTGTGATCTAATGTGATCTCACGTTTTTTTTAAGGGAAGTAATGAAATGGTATGGGGGTTTTACGGTAAGTGGTACTCTGTTCAGCTAAAATTGTGTACAAATCTTTAATCAATATGATTAAATTTGACATGATCACTTAGCACTGACTTTTCAATATGACCCCACCTGATTTGGGGTACGCTGGTCTTTCTGCTGCTGCGCCACAAAGTCTGTACACTCTTAGAAAAAAAGAAGCTAGTGCCAAAACCCTTTTGCAATGGGTTCTATCTAGAACCCTCTATGTAGGGTTCTTCAAAGAACCCCCTGTATATGGTTCTACCTACAGCACTTTATGAAGGGTTATGCCCAGCACCAAAAAGGGTTCACAGCCATATTAGCCTTTAAAATTGTATTATTTATGACAATACATTACGTGTATCATAAGGCCTTTCTTTGAAGGCCTAGTTATACCCTAACACAGTGGTGTTAGGAATCTCCTGGTTTATAGGCCACATCAGGCCTGCAAGTCACATAATACTGGCTTGTAAAGTGATGTGTAATTCCTTTTGGAATCCAGCCAGAGTTAGGATATCCAACAAGTAGAAGTGTTAATCACCTGCAACCAGCTTTCAGAATAACTGTCAGGGTAGGGAAGATTGAATACTGAGACTACCTCAATCATCTAAACTGGAACAACCATATCAGTAATGGGTGCAATAAATCAAATTACTAACAGATTGGATTAGTTTACAAAACTGTATGTTATGCATCTCTGTGTAGCATAAAATGTATCAACCAATCAATGTACATGTAAAAACATATATTACAGTAAAACAAACAATTCAGAAAATCTCCCTGCAATAAAGCATGCTGGGAAATATTATATATGGTTCTATGTAGAACCCTTCTTGCCTTCCAAATGATATTTTTTTGCCTTCCAAAGAATCATCAAAGAACCCTTTCTTCCAAACAAACAGTTCTTGGTATGTTAAAGGTTCTAGGTAGAACCCTTTGCCTTACAAATAATTATTGTCTTCCAAAAAGTGTTCTTCTGATCAAAACAGTTCTTGGTAGAACCGTATCACTTTGCAAATAACCGTTTTGTAGCATTCTCCCAAACACATTCATTACTGATAATACATCTCTGCACTGCCATTTTAGTTATCAATTCTTTTATTTAACCATTATTTAACTAGGCAAGTCAGAACAGTTTCTTATTTTACAATGACAGCCAAACCCTCCCTTAACCCTTAATCCAGGCAAACACTGGGCCAATTGTGTACCACCCTATGGGAATCCCAATCACTTTCGGTTGTAATACAACCTGGGATTGAACTAGGGTCTGTAGTGACACCTGTAGCACTAGAGATGCAGTGCCTTAGACCACTGCACCACTCAGGAGCCTAAATTAACCTCTCTCGGGTATGTGGGACGCTAGCGTCCCACCCACGAGACACACTATTCAACAGCCAGTGAAATAGCAGGGCGCCAAATTCAAAACAACAAAAATCTCATAATTCAAATTTCTCAAACATTCAACTATTATATTCCATTTTAAAGATATACGTCTCGTTAATCCAACCACATTGTCCAATTTCAAAAAGGCTTTACGGCGAAAGCATAACATTACATTATGTTAGGACAGCGCCTAGACAAGAAAAACCACACAGCCATTTTCCACGCAAGGAGAGGCATCACAAAAACCATAAATACAGCTAAAATGAAACACTAACCTTTGATGATCTTCATCAGATGGCACTCATAGGACTTCATGTTACACAATACATGTATGTTTTGCTCGATAAAGTTCATATTTATATCCAAAAAACCCATTTTACATTGGCGTGTAATGTTCAGAAATGTTTTGCCTCCCAAAACTTCCAGTGAATGAGCACATCAATTTACAGAAATACTCATCATAAACATTGATAAAATATTCAACTGTTATTCAAAGAATTATAGATACACTTCTCCTTAATGCAACTGCTGTGTCAGATTTCAAAAAAGCTTTTCGGCGAAAGCAAACTTTGCAATAATCTGAGTACAGCACTCAGATATCAAAACAAGCCATACAGATACCCGCCATTTTGGAGTCAACAGAAATGACAAAAATGACATTATAAATATTCACTTACCTTTGATGATCTTCATCGGAATGCACTCCCAGGAATCCCAGTTCCAGAATAAATGTTTGTTTTGTTTGATAAAGTTCATCTTTATGTCCAAATACCTCCATTATGTTCGCGCGTTCAGTCGAGTAATCCAAATCCACTGTGCTCGCGCAGTGAGTTCAGACGAAAAGTCAAAAAAGTTCTATTACAGTTCGTTGAAACATGTCAAACGATGTATAGAATCAATCTTTAGGATGTTTTTATCATAAATCTTCCATAATATTCCGACTGGACGATTCCTTTGTCTTCAGAAATGAAAAGTAACACAGCTAACTCCCACGGGAGTGTGTGCCACTGAGCTCATGTCATTTTCTCAGCCATCTGATTCCAATGGCTCTTATTCTCACCCCAGTCACAGTAGAAGCATGAAACAACGTTCTAAAGACTGTTGACATCTAGTGGAAGCCTTAGGAAGTGCAATATGACCCCATAGACACTGTATACTGGATAGGGAATCACTTGAAAAACTACAAACCTAAGATTTCCACACTTCCTGGTTGGATTTTTTCTCAGGTTTTTACCTGCCGTATGAGTTCTGTTATACTCACAGACATCATTCAAACAGTTTTAGAAACTTCAGAGTGTTTTCTATCCAAATCTACTTATACTTTGCATATCCTACCTTCTGGGCCTGAGCAGCAGGCAGTTTACTACGGGCACACTTTTCATCCGGACGTCAAAATACTGCCCCCTACCCAGATGAAGTTGTCTGACTATTCTCTCGTCATTTGTTTAATTGACTTATTTCAGCAATTTGAGGGTTTTCTGCAGCATTGTCTTATGTTGGTGGGGCATATTATTCAGTTTTTAATGTTACTCCTGAATTACTCTGAAAAATAAAAAGTGTATCTTCAACAAAGCTGAGATTCACTTTTAAGTTAGAAGTGTCGGAGTACAGGTGCTATAGCAAGAATATTGGAATGCTGTGAACCAAGAGGTTGAGAGTTCAAATCCCAACTGAAATGTGTCTTCCACATTTAACCCAACCCCTTTGAATCAAAGAGATGCGTGGGGCTGCCGTAATCAACATCTATGTCTTTGGCGCCCAGAGAACAGTTCCTTGCTCAGGGGCAGAATGACAGATTTTTAGCTCGTCAGCTCAGGTTACTGGCCCCACTCTCTAACCACTAGGCTACCTGCCGCTCCATAAATGTAAGTTGATATTCCTGGAACTTCCTAATTACTTTATTTTGTTTGCAGGGCATAATGTGAAAATTTGAATCCACATGTGAAAGGTTATGTGATCATGTGCAAATCATCACGTGAAGCGTTTCAAGACCACATGGTTTCACATATGATAGGTTAAATCAAATTATTTCACATGAAAATTCCACATGATTTGCACATGTGGATTTTCACTTGATCACTTAACTTTCTTACTGACTTTATTGCCCCCATGGGTGCAACAAAATTTCCCCATGGGGACAATAAAGTCAGTAAGTAAGTTAAGTGATCAAGTGAAAATCCACATGTGCAAATCATGTGGAATTTTCATGTGAAATAATTTGATTTTCCACATGAAATCATTTGGCTTTCCCGTAATGGAATGCACTCGCTAATTTGTTTACATTGATCAAACAGTTCCGTCACAGAATACATTTGTCTCTGGGATGTGTTTGGTTGGTGGTGGTCAAACCCACTACAACTCACTCCCAGTCACTCCATTTGTCTGGGGGAGCGATGACAGTCACCATAATTAGTTTGGTAGGTGACAAAGGAGTTGTCACCTGGAAAGTGGGGAGATCAATCCATGTATGTAGTGATGTGTTTTCATATAACATAATAAACTAGATACAGAGTGGAAACATGCCTATTAAGGGCAACTAGGCATTGTGCGGAATTGTGTTAAGGACAGGTACGAAATGACTGTGTTGGGTATTTAAACAGGGAGGATGACTGCATTAAAGGGGTAATCTGGGATTCTAGCAACAACAAAGTGGGCACCTCGGCACTTTTTGTGGGAAATAGCTGAGAAAAGGGGCTGGACAACCATGGATCTACCAAAGGATGTAGAAAGATTGCCCAGATTGCCCCTTTAAGGTTTGTTGGAAATGTGTACCTGTTCGTGGAGGATATTGACTTGGTTTTGATCTAATTTAATCCATTTTGCATGACATATATCAGCTTTATCAGGAATACCTGCATACAATTGTAGGTAGTGGTCGATAGATTATGATTTTTCAACGCCGATATCGATTATTGGAGGACCAAAAAAAGCTGATACCGATTAATCGGCTGATTTTTATATATATATTTGTAATAATGACAATTACAACAATACTGAATGAACACTTTTATTTTAACTTAATATAATACAAATAAAATCTATTTAGTCTCAAATAAATAATGAAACATGTTCAATTTGGTTTAAATAATGCAAAAACACAGTGTTGGAGAAAAGTAAAAGTCCAATATGTGCCATGTAAAAAAGCTAACATTTAAGTTCCTTGCTCAGAACATGAGAACATATGAAAGCTGGTGGCTCAATATTCCCAGTTCTTCAATATTGCCAGTTAAGAAGTTTTAGGTTGTAGTTATTATAGGAATTATGACGCGTCGACTATTTCTCTCTATACCATTTGTATTTCATATACCTTTGACTATTGGATGTTCTTATAGGCACTTTAGTATTGCCAACCTAATCTCGGGAGTTGATAGGCTTGAAGTCATAAACAGCGCTGTGCTTCAAGCATTGCTAAGAGCTGCTGGCAAAACACAGTAAAGTGCTGCTTGAATGAATGCTTACGAGCCTGCTGCTGCCTACCACCGCTCAGTTAGACTGTTCCATTAAAATCTCAAATCATAGACTTAATTATAATATAATAAACACAGAAATACGAGCCTTTGGTCATTAATATGGTCAAATCCGGAAAATATAATTTTGAAAACGAAACGTTTATTCTTTCAGTTATCGAACGGGTGGCAACCCTAAGTCTAAATATTGCTGTTACATTGCACAACCTTCAATGTTATGTCATAATTATGTAAAATGATTGCAAATTAATTACGGTCTTCACACAGTTCGTAACGAGCCAGGCGGCCCAAACTGTTGCATATATCCTGACTCTGCTTGCACTGAACGCAAGAGAAGTGACACAATTTCCCTAGTTAATATTGCCTGCTAACATTAATTTATTTTAACTAAATATGCAGGTTTAAAAATATATACTTCTGTGTATTGATTTTAAGAAAGGTATTGATGTTTATGGTTAGGTACATTTGTGAAACGATTGTGCCTTGTTCGCGAATGCGCTTTTGTTAAATCATCACCCATTTGGTGAAGTTGAAGTAGGCTGTGATTCGATGATAAATTAACAGGCACCGTATTGATTATATGCAACGGAGGACAAGCTAGTTAACCTAGTAATATCATCAACCATGTGCAGTTAACTAGTCATTATAGGAAGATTGATTGTTTTTTATAAAATAAGTTTAACGCTAGCCAGCAACTTACCTTGGCTCCTTGCAGCCACAAGGTCCTTTTGACGCTGCACTCGCGTAACAGGTGGTCAGCATGCCCCGCAGTTTCCTCGGGGATTGCAATGTAATCGGCCATAATCGGCGTCCAAAAAGGCCGATTACCTATTGTTATGAAAACTTGATATCAGCCCTAATTAATCGGCCATGTCAATTAATCGGTTGACCTCTAATTGTAGATAATGCATTTCCAGGAATACCCTGTCATTTTTTGATATGAAGAAAATATATAGCTGATTCAAATTCAGAAATGAGCCACTTGTAAAACTGCAGATCTCCTAGAAATTGAGTGAGCCCTCTATAAAAATAGTTGGTCTAGAGGAAGATTTTTTCAATTTTCCCCTTTGATGTTTAATTTTTATGCCAGATATCACTTTGGAGGATCTATATTTTATGAAGCAGATCACACATACTGTACACACTCAGTGAAAATGTTGGAATGATAATCTGCGTCCCAAATGCCACCCTATTCCCAAGTGCATAGAGCCCATAGGGCTCTGGTCAAAAGTAGTGCACTTTGTAGGGAATAGGTGCCATTTGGAATGCATACAATTTTGTAGATACATGTATCTATCGTTTAAGAATGTTATTAAGGGGGAGACAGCAATATTCGGTGGCGTTCAGCCAATTAATATAAAGCCTGTCTCTGGAGGCCCCTAACAATCACTTCTCAGCTTAGTCAAGCAAAATCCACAGACAGAGATATGTGTTGTAGTTTTTGTTTAAAGCCACTACTCAACTCCAAGTGTAAGAACTACAATCAGTCTCTAATTGACATATGTATCTACTCTGACTGCATTCCAAATGGAACTGTATTCCCTTTATAGTGCACTACTTTCGACCAGAGCTCATGACCAAAAGTAGTCCACTAAAAAGGGAATAGGGATTCTCTCTCACTCTTCCTCCTGCTCTCGTGGATGTGTTCCTCATCTTACTTTAGCTGGAACATGAAAAGTTTAAAGATTTCGCTGATAAATGATTAATAAAGTAAAGTTCAGGCAGGCATGTTTATAAAGAAGCTAAGAAATTGTACAGCACAATTGTTCCTTCTCATCGATGTCCCTATCAGAAAATAGTCATAGGAAGTCATTGAGACTTGGTCAATATCAAATGTTCAACATGAGCTGGTAATTTGTAAGTTAGGAATGGATGAAATAACAGAGGGATGGGGCAGATTGACTTAGTCTGTACTAATTAGCTCATGTTAGGAAACAAACAACAATTTTGTCTGTCATTGTTTGTTGCCACGACAATTGCTGCCTAACCTTGCAGCAACCCCTCCCCCTCCAAAAGGACAGCAATGGAGATAATCTTTTAAGCTTTATTGTGTAATCCTTGTTGATTTTCTTTAATTGTATGTGGGGGCGTCACCGGCTGGAATGCCCTTGTGTATGTATTAAAGACATTGTCTAATAAATTCAATTCAATAGTCTGCCTCCAGAATGATGCACTTATTTTTCACTTATTCATATTGTTTCTGCACCCAGTAGTGTTCAGACATGTCATAATGTTGTATTACAGCTTTTAACTTTCAGCTAAGATCAAAGCCATGGCTTTGTGGAGGGAAGGTTCTTCATACAGCTTCATGCTTCCTTGTTATCCTGTGCACAAGCACGCACAGAAAGGCTCCTACTCTGTGGACCACATCATGTGCTTCCCCTATGGGGAGGGGAGGTAATCTGTTCTACCTCACGATAAATGATTTCCAGGTTGGAGGGTAGAGAGCTCCTTCTTCACAGCGGCTCCACACCGGGGTAAATGCCTTTATAGATGCTCTCTAAGCTCCAAACTCTTGACCAGGCGCCCAGCGTTTGATGTCTGTGGAGGAAGATCGACGATCCAGGCCCAGGATCCCTTCAGCTGGCTTTTATTTTGCCTGCTCAAAAAGCCATGCAGTTAACTTCTCCCTCCTTCCCCTCCCGTATACACACACACACACACACACACACACACACACACACACACACACCACACACACACACACACACACACACACACACACACACACACACACACACACACACACACACACACACACACACACACACACACACACACCCCACATTCTATTGATTGTGTGAAACCTCAAAGAGACAGTGTGCAAGAAGTTGCTTAGCTGTTTAGCATATTTATATCATAGCATTTATTTGCTTCAGTGACTGCCCGATCACGGGGTGGAATAAATATAAAACTCTGATTAGGTTTGGGGTGTACACAGTTGTGTTCAATGTGTGCTTTTAGCTTGTGGGTAACAATAAAATCAACAGAGAAATCAATTTTCTCAGTAGAGCCCAAAAAAGCTTAGCCTTAGAGTAGAATATAGCCTGCTGTGCTGACGCAGTGGATGTAGCCTAAATGGTTCCCCCATACCAGTGGTTCCCAAATGTTTTTTGTAGTTGTTGTTTTTTTATGAAACTCAGTCCATCTTTAAACTTACTCTTGAAAGTTGTAATAGTAGAATGCACAAGGTGCAGTTTCTAAATTGGGTAGGTCCTCTTGTCATGTTAGTCATTGATTTGAATTTAGTTCAACTACCACCAAGTTACTGCGAAATCTAGTTAAATTACTAGTTGAACTACATGTAGTTCACTACTCCCCAACACTGGTGATGAGCCCTGTAGTATGCAGCTCTATCCCACCAGGCAAACATCTGTTGAATCAATGTTCCATCAATGTCATGTTTCAAACAGACTGGTTGAAGATCAATACATGTGACCAACCGCCTCAAATCGGTTTTATGTAGCAAAATTTGAAATTGTGTTTTTTACATTGTATAAGAGTAGAGACTCAGAGCTACACAATGGTATATCATAAACTGCAGTTGAGGAACAATGGGAAAGTAATTTTGCTTTGAAAGTAGATCAACTTGTAAACTCACTTTTGAGAAAATGGCCTTTGAATATTTTGGTACTACTACTGGAGAGCCCTTCTTTGTCTATACCCATTCAGCATCTTTCACACCCTCATAAGCGTTAACCCCACCCATCTCTTTAAGGGTTGATCCGAGTGTTCCGTACTAACAACCACAGTCAAGCACCCAACATAACTTGCTAGCTACTTCCAGACACAAATGAGAAAACAGCTAACTGAACATTACTCCCCCTAGCAGAGCTGGTTAGACACCGGCCATATTCAACGGGTGTTGAGCTTTCATAAATGAATCAGTTATTCTGTGCTCTGGCACACTCAGACGAGACTTTTGTTAAGACATGTAGCTAGCTAGATTGATAGGTAAACAATGAACCATAATCCCAACTAATGACGTTACTACCTTGCATGAATCTGCAGGTAGCTAACCAACCAGGTTCAACGTTACCTTGCTAACATTAGGCTATAACTAGTCAAGCAAATGGCTCTGAGATACGAATAATAAGATCATACCCGTAACGAAAGCTAGCAAGCCAGCCAGCTAATGTTAGCTAGCTAACAGTAGACTTTAAATTGAAATGAAACCACTTTCTGTCTAAATTAGAAATGTGTAATATCTGAAAATGTAGCTAGCTAGACTATCTTACCCATATACATCATGGATGGATGCATTTCCTGTCGGATGCCATGGTTGTCCTTAGTTTGAAGATGTATTTTTTTTCTCCATGTCTTCATACTCAAATTCCACAGATTTCAAAACTTGGTCCTCCAGAAAGTGGGGAGCATACACTTAACATTAGCTAGCGAGCCAGCCAGCTAGCATTTGCTAGATAACAGTACACTTTAACTTGACATTAGGCTTATGCAGTTTTACTACGAAATAAATGTTTTTTAAAAAGCAGCGTTAGACCTGATTGCCTAGACAAACTGACAAGCTCAAATAGACAGAAGCCTGCTATATGGCAGACCAATCCAAACGTATCTCTAGGCATGTCCAGCCCACTCATTATCTCAGCCAATCATGGCTAGCGGGAAAGTTGCTGACTTTTTCTATGGCTAAACCAACTAGGCTCTTAATTTAACAATTGTATTTGTATTTACAGATGGCATGCACGTTTGTACTAAGGCACATGAAAGTTCACATGTTCAAGAAGGCATTTCTGCCCAAAAAATGCATTTTGATCAACAACAAAATAAAATTCACGTTCAAACGGCTTTACTGTGAAGTACGCCTAGTTTCCTGAAACGGGTCACATATTGTATACTTGCATTTGAGAAAAGTACACAGTTTAAGTCTAATTTTAACCTGTTAGGGCTAGGGGGCAGTATTGACACGGCTGGATAAAGAACATACCCGATTTAATCTGGTTACCACTCCTACCCAGTAACTAGAATATGCATATACTTATTACATATGGATAGAAAACACCCTAAATTTTCTAAAACTGTTTGAATGGTGTCTGTGAGTATAACAGAACTCAAATGGCAGGTCAAAACCTGAGAGATTCCTTTACAGGAAGTGGCCTGTCTGACCATTTCTTGAACTTCTTTTCCATCTCTATCATTTACTAAGGATCTCTGCTCTAACGTGACACTTCCCACGTCGTCCATAGGCGCTCAGAGCCCGGGAAAAAACAGAATGTCGTCATTCCAGCCCCAGGCTGAAACACATTATCGCCTTTCTCAAGTGGCCGATCAAGGGACACTGGGCTTATGCGCGTGACCCCAACCGCCCCCGCCTTTGGGATTTTTTCCTCTGTTTGCCGAAAAGGAGATTCCCTGTCGGAATATTATCGCTTTTCTACGAGAAAAATGTCGTAAAAATTGATTTTAAACAGCGGTTGACATGCTTCGAAGTACGGTAATGGAATATTTAGAATTTTATTGTCACGAATTGCGCCATGCGCGCGACACTTCTTTACTATTTCGGATAGTGTCTGGAACGCACAAACAAAACGCCGCTATTCGGATATAACGATGGATTATTTTGGACCAAACCAACATTTGTTATTGAAGTAGCAGTCCTGGGTGTGCATTCTGACGAAGACAACAAAAGGTAATCAAACTTTTATAATAGTAAATATGATTATGGTGAGTGCTAAACTTGCCGGGTGTCTAAATAGCGAGCCCGTGATGCCTGGGCTATGTACTTAGAATATTGCAAAATGTGCTTTCACCAAAAACCTATTTTAAAATCGGACATATCGAGTGCATAGAGGAGGTCTGTATCTATAATTCTTAAAATAATTGTTATGCTTTTTGTGAACGTTTATCGTGAGTAATTTAGTAAAATGTTAGCGAATTCCCCGGAAGTTTGCGGGGGGTATGCTAGTTCTGAACGTCACATGCTAATGTAAAAAGCTGGTTTTTGATATAAATATGAACTTGATTGAACAAAACATGCATGTATTGTATAACATAATGTCCTAGGGTTGTCATCTGATGAAGATTATCAAAGGTGAGTGCTGCATTTAGCTGTCTTCTGGGTTTTGGTGACATTATATGCTGGCTTGAAAAATGGGTGTCTGATTATTTCTGGCTTGGTACTCTGCTGACATAATCTAATGTTTTGCTTTCGTTGTAAAGCCTTTTTGAAATCGGACAGTGTGGTTAGATTAACGAGAGTCTTGTCTTTAAATGGCTGTAAAATAGTCATATGTTTGAGAAATTAGAGGTTAACCAGATTTCAACCACAAATGAACAATGCGATTTAAAGATTTGGTTATTTCAAGTTGAATGAAATATCCAGCAAAATGTAATATTTTCACCCTTAGGGATAGCAATAGTAGTGACTTTGGTCTTATTTGTGTGTTGTAAACAAACAAACACACAGAGATAGGGTCATTTTGGGCTGTTCACTGCTCAGCAAAGATCAAAACGCCTGGACCCATTTACAGTAATTCCTGCCTTTTTGCTCATTTGAGATTTTTTGGCTTGTCTGTAATCCTAGATAATGTGTGTGCCTATAGTGCTTGCCTTATCCTCATGAATATCAGACTGTAAAATAAAACGTGGTCAAAGTACTATAACACACATACAGTTGAAGTCGGAAATTTACGAACACCATCCCAACCGTGAAGCACGGGGGTGGCAGCATCATGTTGTGGGGGTGCTTTGCTCCAGGAGGGACTGGTGCACTTCATTAAAACTGTCATTGTAACTTCTTTTTCAACCACTCCATAAATCTCTTGTTAACAAACTATAGTTTTGGCAAGTCGGTTAGGACATCTACTTTGTGCATGACCAGGGGTGGAAATCCCGGCGAAAATCTGATATCAA
The DNA here is from genome assembly GCF_965601325.2 of Salmo salar. Lineage (NCBI taxonomy): Eukaryota > Metazoa > Chordata > Actinopteri > Salmoniformes > Salmonidae > Salmo > Salmo salar. The sequence continues at coordinate 11,554,003 of NC_138319.1, forward strand.
CTTTGGAGGGGACAATTACATGAAATTTTCTCAAGAGCAATTCCTGAGGGGGACACCAAAAGTAGTGCTGTAACAAATAGCCTACATTGTAATATGGTAAATGTATATTGAGGAACCAAAGAAATAAGGTGTTTGCCGTACTCCTAACTACCGGTACCCAAAACTACACAACTAACCACAACAGCAATACCATTGCCTTTAACAAATCTTAGTTCAGTCACCAGTTTAAGTTGAGAGTGAGGGTATCCATGGCATTTTCCAATGATGTTCCTATTTTACAAGTCAAAAAAATTGAGAACCTTTCATAATGTTGCCAAACAAAGACTCAACAAACTTACCTGAGACTCCCTGTCTCTGCCAGTCTGTCCCTGCATATCTGTCCCCAACTCTGCTGTCTGTGTGCCATCTGTTGCCTGCTCTGCCTAATGACATCATTGTGAAACATTACCATTAGCATTTCACTTCTTTCTTATGAACATTTTATCAACTAGTCTGAGATATTAGGCTACTAGGGTTCTTACTTTGCGTTTTGGTGTACTGAAAAATACTCTGATGTCCGTCTTTTTTCTGCCATTTTTCTACCTGGCTGGCTACACACACACAGTATGTAGGTTATTTACAGTAGGAGATGGGCTTCTATCATCTTATCTTCTATCATTCTATATGGGCTTCGATCTAAAAGGTAGCTAGCAAATGTGAAACGGATTGCAGTGACAAGAGTTGACAGCTGTATGAGTTCACCATTTACACAACATATGCTGCAACCTTTTGTAATTTTAATCATTTGTTTCATATTGGCTGGCTTCCAACAATAGCTGAATTTGCAAAGCTAGCGAACACCAATTCAGTGGTGTTTGCTATAATCTTTGCTACCGGGTTAAATAAAGGTGAAATAAAATAAATAAATAAAAGTTCCCTTGCGTCAATTTAGCTTTTGCAACGAGACCATTAAATATATTTAAAACAATGGTAGAAGAGAGTGTTGTTCTGTTCAGTTTATCGCTAACCTTATCACGGGGACTTTGTAGCACTAACTTACATGCATGCTGATCTTGGAATAAATTGACGATAGCAAAGATTCCATCTTTCACGACGCCACATAAATGGAATAGGTACTAGCTAGGTTAATAGTTAATATTTGCGCGCTAGCTCTGCAAATTGAGCTAGGGTGTGTGTGAACCCTGGCGCGATTGACTGGATTAACCTCACGTCAGTTACGTGCATTGAGTGCCTTTCAGACAGATACGAACCCTCTGTTACCTGGCCAACTAAGGAACTGGCAGTGGATCAAACCATTGTGAGGCAAAGGGCGGGGGGGTTGCAATCTTTTGAAACTTAAAACGCGCTATCAAGTGTCTATAATCAGCACAATTGCTTTCATTGCATATTATTAATATTATTTAAATTACATAGTTATGTTTACAGTGATATATTGGGGGGGACAAATCATATTTTTCCCAGGATGGGGGGGGTCGTGTCGCCCCCGTCCCCCCTGGGATTTCCGCCCCTGCCTCAATCCCATAGAAAATTTGTGGGCAGAACTGAAAAGCGTGTGCAAGCAAGGAGGCCTACAAACCTGACTCAGTTATGTCAGCTCTGTCAGGAGGAATGGGCCAAAATTCACCCAACTTATTGTGGGAAGCTTGTGGAATTCTACCCGAAACGTTTGACCCAGGTTAAACAATTTAAAGGCAATGCTACCAAATACAAATTGAGTGTACGTAAACGTCTGACCCACTGGGAATGTGATGAAAGAAATAAAAGCTGAAATAAACAATTCTCTCTACTATTATTCTGACATTTCATATTCTAGAAATAAAGTGATGATCCCAACTGACCTAAGACGGGGAATTTTTACTAGGATTAAATGTCAGGAATTGCGAAAAACTGAGTTTCAATGTATTTGGCTAAGGTGTATGTAAAGTTCCGACTTTAACTGTACATGGTTGTTTTGTGCAGTGTTGTAGATGCAAAGCTGATTTTTATGTAAACAGACAGTAAAGTAGGATCTTGTCTCATCTCATGTCCTCGGTTAGAAAAAGCTGATGTCTTATTGGGTTATAATGAGGGTAGCTTGACCAGAGAGCCCTAATAGGGCCACAGCTCCAGCGTTGGACATACTGCAACTGTCCATCTGTATTACTACAGCACCATATAAGTCTAATACTCCTTATTAACTGCATACAACAGGCAACCACGCAACTTTCCAACACTGAGCTCATATCATATCCACACACACACACACACACACACACACACACACACACACACACACACACACACACACACACACACACACACACACACACACACACACACAGTTTTGTACAGCTAGCCTTGTGGGTTATTCAGTCCCGTTCTAACCCTAAACCTAACCCGTACTCTTACCCTAAGCTTACTAATTATCCATCATGTATGACATTCCTGGGAGTGTGTAAACTAAAAAAAAATGTACCATAGCATTTTTGTATGTTCTCTATAGAAAATGTATCAATTGACCAATTCAGCACATTTGGGCAAACTCCTGGCAGACTTCATACAAAATATAGTGTAGTAATGTAATGGTTCACTGTATGTCTGAAACTTTGCACACACACACACTGCTGCCATCTGCTGGCCAAAATGTAAATTACACTTAAACTCTTATCTGATTGTATGGTCTTGCTCTTGCATTTCAAAGATGATGAGGAAAAAAAGAGAAACTGCATGTTTTGTTGTTTGTATTATCTTTTACCAGATCTAATGTATATGCTCCTACATTAATTTCACAGTTCTACAAACTTCAAAGTGTTTCCTTTCAAATGGTATCAAGAATATGCATATCCTTGCTTCAGGTCCTGCACTACTGGCAGTTAGATTTGGGTATGTCATTTTATGCAGAAATTGAAGAAAAGGGTCCGATCCTTAAATTCTAACCCTAACACCAATTCTAACCTTAACCCTAAACCCCCTAGAAATAGCTTTTGACCTTGTTGAGGACTAACAAAATGTCCCCAGTTGGTAAAATGTTTGTTCGTTTACTATTCTTCTGGTCCCCAACACATCCATCCATCCACACACACACACACACACACACACACACACACACACACACACACACACACACACACACACACACACACACACACACACACACACACACACACACACACACACACACACACACACACACACACACACACACACACACACACACACACACACACCAGAAACAGGTCCTGCTATTGTAGGGGTGTACTGCACAGTATAAGACATTGGAGACAAGCTAGTGGCAGAGTAACATCGTTCAAGATGGAGCTCCACCGCTCCAGTCAGATGAAGCGTGTGATGTGTGCAGTGCACAGCTGACAGTCGGGAAGTGAAGGGAAGGCAACATTACCCAACATCAGATCCAGATCATCCCGAGCAGACTTGTAACTGTTAGACAGCTGTGTCACAAACTGGCTGGCTATAGCCGCCAGGCCCTCTCTCTTATTTAGGACACATTCTGTGCTCCAAAGGCTAAGAAAGGAATCTCTGTCAATCGACTGCAAAATCCTGTGAATAAAGTGCTCTCTGAGCTTCTTCTGTGTGTGTGTGTGTGTGTGTGTGTGTGTGTGTGTGTGTCTGTGTGTGTGTGTGTGTGTGTGTGTGTGTGTGTGTGTGTGTGTGTGTGTGTGTGTGTGTGTGTGTGCGTGTGTGTGCGTGTGTGTGTGTGTTCTCATGAATGTTTCTGTGTTCACTCCAATGCGAATACAGCGGTGGGGGCTGGGAATTAGTTGAGATAAATTGTTTTTATCTCATTTGTATTCTCTCAATAGAATATGCTTATATAGGCCTAAGCGATATTTGATCCCTCTGTCTTACACAGAAATGGAAATATCATCATAATGTTCACAAACAGTTTAGTCCATCCTCAATTAATGTAGCCTCCACATATTCCTCAAATGGCATTCTATTCACTACATAGTACAAAGGGCCTATATGGACCCTGGTCAAAATAAGTGCACTATGTAGGGAATAGGGTGGCATTTGGGACGCATCACATGCATAATGTATGTACTATACACTAGGGATTTAACCTGGGTAGCCGGGATCCAGGGACTCTCCCGGGAACACTCTTCACATTTCCCGAAAAAATGTCATGGCAAGACCTGGGAAATTACAACATTTACCCCTATCTTGCACTAATGCAATTCTACAAAATACACAAAATGAGCAGCATCAGATTAGCTAAATAAAATAGCACATTATACAAACAGGTTGTCGCATGGAAGCCTTTAGCCCAACGTATTTACCTCACACAAAGTCGCCATAAATTCAAAGCACACACATAATTGACACTGCTGGACTGCGCACGTGACCCACATGCAGTTAATAAACCCTACAGAAAACCCCTACAGTATAGCCTATAAAAGAACTCGTGCCTCTTTGAGCTGTCGTCGTGACTCTTCAGACAGACCAAAATGTGATAGGCCTATGCACAATTCACTGCATAGGCATCTCTGTCACAGACAGAACAAAATCTTCTCCTGTCCTAGAGCCTAGGCTATTTTCCTATCCAGTCCCAATCCCACGGAAACCCAAAATCTTGACTCATGTCTTGGATGAAAATTCCTAACTTTATTCTGTAATCCATAGGTTGCATTATCAAAGCACATATTTGGCCTATGCTTATACAAATACCATCATAGCATTTTCCCTGCTTTTGCGCTGTCTCGTACTTGCTGCCGATATGAGAGCTTCGGTAGAGAATGTGTGGTCAACAAACGGTATGAGAGTAGACATGGATATTAACAGTTGGTCCCTGTTAATAAGATAAGATACCTGTTAATAAGATACCTTGATATTGAAACTATTTCCACTCTTCATCACTCTTCCCGTTATTCGTGAGCTAATCTGCTGTCTGTATAATCATCAACTCAATTTTACCAAATATAGGAGATATTCTGTCATTCAGTGTCATTCGTTATCTAGCAAGCTTTTGTTTGACTTTTGTTTGTATGATTCCACAACACTATACAAGGGGCGCTCTGTGTTGAGATAGCTCACTGCTGAAATGCGCTGAATTAATTGAGGAACAGGATATCGCTCTGAATTTATGAACGGCCTGTTTCACAATTCACAACAATGTCATTGGCGATCAAAGATATTTACTCTGTCGTTACTAAATATCAGTTTAATTTGCTCTGAAATCTTTACATAGTGGTGCAGGCAAGCCGACAAGGTGATGCAGCAACCCTTTTATTTGAGGAGAACCCTGGCATAGCGACCATAACTTGGCTTTGAACTTTTGAAGTGGGCACTTCCTATTTGGGCACATTCATTTATGCGGTATTTCCCTGGACTCTCAGGATAAATATGAATTATTCCCAGTATTGAAACTTGGTACATTTTCTGGAAAATTTGAATCCCTACTGTACACAGACCCTATTAAACGGCTTTGAAATAATTCCATTCCTCCGTTTTCTGTCTCTTGTTGTTTGACTTGTTTCCTCCAGTGCACTTTTCTTTCCTCCTTCGCCAGCTAGCACAGTGGATCTGGGCCGAATCCGGCTGAGAGTCGGGGCAGTCGGCTGAGAGTCAGACTCTGCCGACGTCATGTGGCCCAAGTCTGGGCCGCCTTCGGCAGTATTACTTATGGCTAGGAATCGGGGATTGAGCTCGGGCCGATTCCGGTGTGAGTTATCTGGGCCAAATGTATTAATTGGGGCTTAGGACGATTGGGGCTACTCTCTGGCATATGATTACATGGGCTTCTTTATATAATTAACATTTCATTATTTCTTTTTCCATATTTTCTCATTGTTTCTGTGATCAAAAAATACAAGTCCTGTGAAGTATTTTAGTACTTTGATACTTTGTGCAAGGCAATTGATAAGCATGTGAAAACGTTGTGGATGGAGCCTCTCTAGTGGCGCAGCGATTTAAGGCACTGCATCGCAGTGAAAACTGTTTTGCTACAGATGATGGTTCGAGACCCGACCGGGAGAGCCATGAGACGTCGCACAATTGGCCCAGCATTGTCCGAGTTAGGAGAGGGTTTTGCCGGCCCAGATGTCCATATCCCATCGCGCTGTAGCGACTCCCGTGGCAGCCAGGAGCATGCACACTGACACGGTCACCAGGTGTATGGTGTTTCCTCCGACATGTTTTATTTGTGGATGGGTATAATTTGTACGCATAAAATGTGTAATAGTAATACATAAAATTACTAAATCGGGTAATTTTATATACATTTGTTTAAATTTGCATTGGGCGGCTTGTGGGGGAATTCTGGTAAAATGCCGGCAAAGTTGGCTGAATTCCGGTAGACGGAAACGGCCCGATGTACTTCGGCCGATTCTGGGCAGTCATTCATTTTGATTCCGGGCCGAGTCCGACACCTGATCAATTCCGGCCCCCCGGAAGAGGGTAGCTTCTGGGCCGATTCCTCATTGCTAGCTGGGTCTCCTCCCCCCTTTTGCTTGCTTTTATTTACCACAGTTGCCTTTGGTTGCGTGTTATAAATCGCTGTAATGAATTCCCTCTGCTAGCTAAGTCTCGGCGCTCTGTGCTGCTATGCTCTGTTAAAGCTCTGCTCTGGGTGCTTGCACCCTTGTTATTTTCCCATTATACTCACCTCCCAGTCCATTGGACTAAGTGACAGTTGGAGTTTTTGCAGCTGTGTGGTGTGTGTGTGTGTGTGTGTGTGTGTGTGTGTGGTGTGTGTGTGTGTGTGTGTATCTCAGGTGGCTGGTGACAACTTAATTTGGGAGGACATGCTCATATTAATGTCTGGAATGGAGTAAATGGAATGGTATTGACACATCAAACACATAGTTTCCTTGTGTTTGATACTATTCCATTAATTCCAGTCATTATTATGAGCCGTCCTCCCCTCTCCAGCATCCTGCGTGTGTGTGTGTGTGTGTGTGTGTGTGTGTGTGTGTGTGTGTGTGTGTGTGTGTGTGTGTGTGTGTGTGTGTGTGTGTGTGTGTGTGTGTGTGTGTGTGTGTGTGTGTGTGTGTGTGTGTGTGCGTCTGTGTGCGTCTGTGTGCGTCTGTGTGTTTGTGCATACTGCATCCTGTTTCTGTGTGTAAAAGGTGCTGTTAAAGGACCTCAAGGATACCACTGTTTTCATGTCACTATATGAGGAAGGGCTTTTATTGCCTGTTGGCTGCAGTGACCCAGGCGCTGCAGGCTTGTTTTAGAGGCCCATTAGTCTGGAGGAAGAGGGATTAGAGAGGTAGAGCCTCGGGACTCTGTCTGCAGCCACCTCACTCACTGCAGCCTGCAGTCTGGCCCAGCTAAAATGACTGGAAGGACTTAGATCAGGATCTACATTAAAAGTGTCTCAGAATAATTGACGATCTAGGATCAGTTTTCCCTTTTAGATGATAATGAATGAGATAATATGGACAGGGAGGACCAGATCCTAGATCAGCACTCCTATTCTGAGACATTTTGTGAATATAAGCCCATAGGGATATAAACTCAGCAACAAAAGAAACTTCCTCTCATTATCAACTGCGTTTATTTTCAGCAAACTTAACATGTGTAAATATTTGTATGAACATAAGAATCAGCGACGGTGGGTTTGTGCCCATAGGCGACGTTGTTGCCCGGTGATGTCTGGTGAGGACCTGCCTTACGACAGGCCTACAAGCCCTCAGTCCAGCCTCTCTCAGCCTATTGCGGACAGCCTGAGCACTGATGGAGAGATTGTGCGTTCCTGATGTAACTCGGGCAGTTGTTGCTTCCATGTTGTACCTGTCCCGCAGGTGTAATGTTCAGATGTACCGATCCTGTGCAGGTGTTGTTACACGTGGTCTGCCACTGCGAGGACGATCAGCTGTCCGTCTTGTCTCCCTGTAGCGCTGTCTTAGGCGTCTCACAGTACGGACATTACAATTTATTGCCCTGGCCACATCTGCATTCCTCATGCCTCCTTGCAGCATGGCTAAGGCACGTTCACACAGATGAGCAGGGACCCTGGGCATCTTTCTTTTGGTGTTTTTCAGAGTCAGTAGAAAGGTCTCTTTAGTGTCCTAAGTTTTCATAACTGTGACCTTAATTGCCTACCGTCTGTAAGCTGTTAGTGTCTTAACGACCGTTCCACAGGTGCATGTTCATTAATTGTTTATGGTTCATTGAACAAGCATATGAAACAGTGTTTAAACCCTTTACAATTAAGATCTGTATAGTTATTTGGATTTTTACGAACTATGTTTGAAAGACAGAGTTCAGAGTTGCTGAGTTTATCTATCTGTAACTGGGTGACTATTCCCTATTCCCTGACTATTTATTGGAGCTTGCTCCCTCTCATTCTTCTTAGCGGAAACAAACCCATCTACCGTATTAAATTCAAGCATATGCCTGAGATGGAAATAGAAGTGCACTGTTCTTGCTCCCTCTCACTCTTTAATTCTCTAACTCAACCCCCGCCTTTCCCCCTGTCTCTTTTCCCCTGGTGTAATCAAATTCACTAGAGCAAACATAAATGTTTGAAGACAAGCTTGAGGAGCGATTCGGAAGTCAGGAAATGCATGCAAAATGAACCGACTGCTATATTTAGATAGCCTTGAATGACAGAAGAAAGAGATGAATAGGCCTACCTGTGTCAACATCACTGTCTGTTCTCATCTGCTGAGGAGTGCCAAAAGACATTCTCATCAGCTTTAGACAATGACTATGCTAAGAGCCTATGCAAATATGTGTGCGCTAGTAATTCTCTCCCTCTCTTTTCTCTCCCTCTTGCTCTGTGTCTCTTTGTTTGTCTCTTTCTGTTGTCTATCTGTTTGTCTGTTCTGCCGGGTCTGTGTGTGTCCACAGAGCTTATTTAGCACCCCTCCGGGTTCCGGACTTCCTCCGTAGCAGTTAGATGCGTCTGTACCCTGATCTGTGACAATGACAATGAAAGGCTTGTCGAGTAGCCGGAGACACCATCACACAGTGACCTGTGACCCCTCCTATGACTCCATGACCCTGGGGCGCCAAGCCCGGCCCTACCTGCTGAACCCAGGCGATGCCCACCCGGCGGACCACCCTTACTATGCCCAGCGAAGCTCCTTCCAGTCTGAATGCGGGCCCTACCCTGACCTGGCTAGCAGCACCTTCCCCCGAAGACAATACAGCTCCCACCACGAACTGAAAGATGAGTGTGCTGTGGTACCTTACACCGGAGGCCAAGGGGGAAGCATTAAGGGGGGTGGTGGTGGTGGTGGAGGTGGAGGCAGCAACAACCGAATTCCACCGAATCTTCTGGAGCAGTTTGAGCGGCAGGCGCCGGTGCGGCACGACGGCTACCACACGCTGCAGTACAAGCGCACAGCGGTGGAACACCAGCGCAGCGACAGCCCCGGAAGGATCCGACATCTTGTCCACTCGGTCCAGAAACTCTTCACCAAGTCCCACTCCCTGGAGGGCCCATCGGGGGGCAGGGTGAATGGGGGCAAGGCCAGCCCCGATGACCCGCCCTCCAACTCGGGCACCCTGAAGCACAGCAGCAAGCGCAGCAAGAGCAAAGACCGCAGTAGGTCGGAGCCCAAGATGCGCTCGGCCATCTCAGGCTACTGGAGCTCGGACGACACCCTGGACCGCGAGATGTGCCTGTACCATCACCACAGCCCCAGCCCGGGAGGCATGCCCTCTGGGGTGATGACCATGGGCCGCCACCCAGAGAAGTCCCAGTCACAGTACTTCATGGAGCAGTACAACACCATCAGCGCCCACTCGCTGAAGACGTCGCGGAGCAACAATGACGTCAAGTGTTCCACGTGCGCCGGGTTGCCGGGATTGGGCATGGGTATGGACGGAACTGGCCAGCTGCTGAAGAAGAGCTCTTGGTCATCCACGCTGACGGTCAGCAGGGCAAGGGAGGTCTACCAGAAGGCATCGGTCAACCTGGACAAAGCCCTTGTCAAGGCTGAGACCTGCCAGCAGGGGGGCCGCCCAACCTTTCAATTCCTCCAGGTATGACAAGAACTCTTCTTCTCCTCCAGAACTCCCATCTTTACACCTCCATATCCATCCATCCATCTATCCATGTCCTCCCAGAGATTCATATGTGTGTGTGGAGAACCCTGGTCCCCTGCATGTCCACTGTCCCTTGAGACAGAGATAGAGAAGGGGAGAGGAGAGGAGGTAAGGAGGAGCAGACTTAATCTCTCTCTCACTCTATCAGCCACTTTAGGGAAATAAATGTTTAATGTGACACATCCTCATTTGTGTTGAATGTGAGACGTTCTCATATGTGTTGAATGTGAGGCATCATCATTTGTGTTGAATGTGAGATGTCCTCATGTGTTGAATGTGAGACGTCCTTATTTGTGTTGAATATGAGACTTCCTCGTTTGTGTTGAACGTGAGACGGCCTCATTTGTGTTGAATGTGAGACGTCATCCTCCTCACCTTTAACGTGATGCATCCTGTTCCATATCATCCCTGGTTGTGGACCACATTTCATTTGTCTCATGTCCTTTACATCATTACATGTATGTGTGTTTGTAATGTCTTGTGACAGCCTTGTAGCTGATTTGGTTCTGGGTGCTGAAATTACTGTGTTTGTGCTTGTGGATTTCTATGTGGAAGGATTGCATGTGGAGCCATTACTTATGTATATTATCAACTGGATTAGCCTTTAAGCTGATCTTTTACAATCACTGCATGCAGTATATTTACTTGGAAATCAGCATGATCCCATACACAGGACGTGGACATAGTCTGAACGGGCTGCTGACGTAAGATCAGAGAGAGGGGAAACAGAATGCAAAGAGGAGAAAAACACATATCCCTGAGCCTGGTGGCACCACTGTGCTCTCTCTCTCTCGCTCTCTGTTTGGGAGAAGATGAAAGAGGAAATGATTCAACTCGGACACATCCCCCTCATCTGACTGGGTGAACTGCAAACAGAAGCCCGGGGGAGGAGAGGAAGAGAAAGAGAGAGAGGGGCTAAGAGATAATAGGAGAACGTAGAGAGAAAGAGAGACGGAGAGAGAGAGTGAGAGAGAGACACAGAGAGAGAGAGCAAGACACGGAGAGAGACATGACGACAGAGAGGGGAGAGAGAGAGAGAGAGAGAGAGAGAGAGAGGGAAATAGAGATAGTGTGGAGAGAGAAAGACTGGGAGAGAGAGAAAGTAAGAGGGACTAAGAGAGAGATCTTTGCAGCCATGCATTTTAACAGCTTCTCCAATCGATCAGATCAAGGACGGGTGGTGTTCTTGCAGCGGTAGCAGCATTCCTCCTGTCCCGACCTGAAAAAAGCTGCTGCTCTCTTTCTTTAACAGAGAAAGGGAAGAAAAAAGAAGCACTGTCAAAGAGGAGACATGACACTTTCACAGGCGAGCACTTTTGAATTTGAAAAAGAAGCAGAACTTCTTTCGATTTGGAGTGACATGTTGTTTAATTCTCCTGCTGCGATGTGATCTTGTTTTCCGCAACTCGCCATTCACACACACTTACAGTTGTCCCCATTCACACACGCACGCACGCATGCACACGCACACATTGACGCTCAGCCAATCTCCTCCCAATGTGTCTTGGCCAGGGTCAAAGTTCCTCGGCAGTGTATTGAACCTCTCAAATATAGATGGCCGTACAGTGCTTCTGTTTGTGTAATACCTTAACTTTATTTGGCAGGGTGTTATGTTTGTTTCTGTTTTAGATGACGAGAGACATTGGCTGCATTCCAAACATGTAAAAGACACACCCTCTCCCCTCAGCCCTCAAATTAAGTGGACATTTCTGATGACATATCATGACGTAGGATGAGTTGACACTTGTGGCATATAATTGGTATCATTCGAGTCCTCACCAGTTCCTAGATATTCTCTCTCTTTGGCGTTTTCGCTTGTTGCCCCTGAAGTCAAAAACGAGTTGTCTCCCTAGTAAACGGCCTGTTGAATGATTCTAATGCCGTTGATTATTCAGACACTCTGCTTCCATCCTAAATGACACCCTATTCCCTATATAGTGCACTACTTTTATCCAGAGCCCTATGGGCCATTTGGGATGCAGTCTTCTCTCTGTAGTGCTCCTCTCTGCCTTTCACCTCCACGTTAACTCCCCTAAAAGCCACTACTGGAGATCAGCAGTGCTGGGGCAGAACAAAAGTCCTTTGTTATTCTCTCTCTCTCTCTCTCACGGCGGCGGAGATGGCTTCTTTGCCTGCCTCTTTTTACACATTCATTAAGACAGACAGACAGGGTTGGAGAGTTTAGACATTTTAGTCCAAACAATTCACTCCTCAGTTTGATATGCGACATGCGTCACTGGGAGCAGCACAAAGGAGGGCCTCTAGTCTCTACACTCTATTGGTATGGTTCTAATACACCCCATTCAGAGTAACATTAGCGGTTTCCATTGATCAGTGCTGTGACTTTAGCGGTTAGCGGCTGGGCGGATATAGAGCATTGTTTGGACAATCCCATTCCGGGTTGGGATTGGCTGGGACAGGGTTCAGCCAGGGGTCAGAGTTGGGTCATAGTGTTTAGATGGGTGGGTCATCGCTCTGACAACGGTCACTGGCATGTTCTCACGGTCTTCGCCCACAGGTGCCCCAGGACGAGTGGAGTGGGGGATTCTCGCCCCTGGGGAAGGATGAGGAGATCCCATGTCGGCGGATGCGCAGCGGCAGCTACATCAAGGCCATGGCAGAAGAAGACAGCGGTGAATCGGACTGCAGCCCCAAGCCCTCGCCAAAGGTGCAGGCACGCCGGGCCAGCTACCTGAAGGCCACACAGCCATCGCTCACTGAGATGACCACCCTCAAGTGAGTAGATACGTACTAGCTCTTTCCTTATGTTCGATTTTCCGACACCGTTTATGTTCTGAGTTAATTTGACCCATACAGTAAGTGCATCAAGATCATAAATATATGATTTTACCCTGCCAAAATGTATTTTCTAGTAGCTGAGAATGTCCTCTTTCATTTGCCTTTTCCCCTGAGTTGATAGTCCCAACTGTTCAAAATGTATAGCCAAATGTTTGATTACTGTAAAAGTCATAAATCAATTAAATTATGACATTTTTTGCATTTCTTTTGCCAAACTTCAGATCACTGTCCCTCTGCCTCTGAACATCACAGGGAAAACATACTTATATTCTTGTGATCATCATTGATAAAGCTCTACTGCACCGAATACCATTTGTCTCTAGCACAAAGATCAATGTCAGTCAAATTTACTTCAAATTTACTTCAGATCATACTTACAGTATATCTAAGTGATCGGCTTGGTTGCACCCTTCCAGTGCAGAAAGCAGCTTGTTTCTAGGAAACACTGTTCAAAGGTCAAATTGCTGGTGTCAAATTGTGGATGAAATTGATTTCAGATCAGTGTTTCTAAGCCTCTGAGCATCACAGGGAAATCATATACAGCGGAGTCAATCACCACCTTCCGGAGACACCTGAAACCCCACCTCTTTAAGGAATACCTAGGATAGGATAAAGTAATCCTTCTAACCCCACCCCCCCCCCCCCCCCCCCAAGAGCGTCTGCTAAATGACTTAAATGTAAATATGTAATGTAGGCACAGGGAGTCAGGAAGCAGGTGTAGTTAGGGAGTTTAATAACAATGAGCGATACAAAACAAGAGAAGCGTCTGACATGGAAACACAAACAATACTACCTGCTGACTGATATCAAAAGAGTTGTATATAAAGAGTAATTTATAAAGGGAGAAATGAAGTCCAGGTGTGACTGATGAGACGCAGGTGTGCGTAAAGATGGTTGCCAGGACCGGTGGTTAGTAAACCTGCGACGTCGAGCGCCGGAGAGGACGACGCCGGTCAGGAGGATGGACCCGAGGGTGAGGAGCGGGCCGGTCCGGATGGCGAAGTTGGAATTGTCGGAGGATGTTGGGATCTAGAATGTCGTCCACCGGAACCCAACACTGCTCCTCTGGATCTTACCCCTCCCAGACCACCAGTTACTGGAGCCGATCCCCACGACATCGGGAGTCCAGGAGTGATCTGACAGCATAGACGGAGCTCCCCTCGATGTCAAAGGGAGGCTGAGGGATGTCATTGGGGACGGCATCAGCCAGAGGACCAGGAACCACCAGCCTGAGGAGGGAAACATGAAAAGATGGTGAGATCCGTTACTTAGTGAGCAGTTGTAATCTGTAAGTTACCTCGTTGACCCTCCGGAGGACCTTGAACGGCCCCACAAACCGGGGACTCAGCTTTTTACAGGGTAGGTGGAGCGGGAGGTTCCTGGTGGAGAGCCCAACATGTTCACCAGGATGGAACACGGGAGCCTCACTGCGGTGGCAATCCGCCTGCTCTTTCTGATGGTGGGCTGGAGTCTCATGTGGGTATTGTTCCATACCTCTTCTGCACGCCTGAACCACTCATCCACTGCAGGAGCTTCGGTCTGGCTTGGAGTCCACTGAGCCAGGACTGGCTGATAACCCGAACACAGTGGAAGTGAGTCAGCTCGGTGGAGGAGTGTCAAATCAAATCAAACTTGATTTGTCACATGCGCCGAATACAACAGTGAACTGTGAAACGCTTACATACAAGCCATTAACCAACAGTGCAGTTCAGTTCAAGAAATATAATATTTACTAAATAAACTAAAGTAAAAATAAAAAAAGTAACAGTAGAATTACATAACAATAACGAAGCTATATACAGGGGGCCCGGTTCCCTAGTAAATGTGTGGGGGTACAGGTTAGTCGAGGTAATTTGTACATGTAGGTAGGGGTAAAGTGACTATGCATAGATAATAAACAGCGAGTAGCAGCAGTGTAAAAACAAAGGGAGGGGGGGGCAATGTAAATAATCCGGGTGGCCATTTGATTAATTGTTCAGCAGTCTTATAGCTTAGGGGTAGAAGCTGTTAAGGAGCCTTTTGGACCTAGACTTGGCGCTCCGGTACCGCTTGCCGTGCGGTAGCAGAGAGAACAGTCTATGACTTGGGTGACTGGAGTCTTTGACAATTCTTTGGGCCTTCCTCTGACACCGCCTGGTATATAGGTCCTGGATGACAGGAAGCTTGGCCCCAGTGATGTATTGGGCCATACGCACTACCCACTGTAGCGCCTTACGGTCAGATTCCGAGCAGTTGCCATACCAGGCGGTGATACAACCGGTCAGGATGCTCTCGATGGTGCAGCTGTATAGCTTTTTGAGGATCTGGGGGCCCATGCCAAATCGTTTCAGTCTGCTGTGAGGGAAAAGGTGTTGTCGTGCCCTCTTCACAACTGTCTTGGTGTGTTTGGACAATGATAGTTCGTTGGTGATGTGGACACCAAGGAACTTGAAGCTTTCAACCCGCTCCACTTCAGCTCTGTCGATGCAAATGGGGGTCTGTTTGGCCCTCCTTTTCCTGTAGTCCACGATCATCTCCTTTGTCTTGCTCACAAAGCTGAACAAGAGACTTCTGTTTATTGTTTTTTAAAGCTGACAGTGTTTTTATATACTTGCATTTTATTTTGGATCCTACGGCTATGTTGGGTGGTGTAGGGATGTTATATGATGTACTGTTTTATCTTTAACTCATTCAGTACAAACATAGTTTAGTGTTTTATCTTTTGTTTTATATGTAATGTGGGTGCTTCGGTATGTTTGGACCCCAGGAAGAGTAGCTGCAGTTAATGGGGATCGCTAATAAATACAAATACATTGAGGGAGAGGTTGTTGGCCTGGCACCACACTGACAGGTCTTTGACCTCCTCCCTATAGGCTGTCTCATCATTGTCGGTGATCAGGTCTTCCACTTTTCACGCACTCCTGAGGGCAACCAGTGTTGAGGATCAACGTGGCGGATGTGTTGTTGCCTACCCTTACCACCTGGGGGCGGCCTGTCAGGAAGTCCAGGATCACAATGAATTCTGGGCATTGTCATGACTTTACTTTCATTAATCTGATGACTGTTATTTATTTAATCAACAAATTATGTTTAATTGTTACCCAATTTAAAGTAATCATGTAACAATTAACTCATTAGGATTTGCGGCACAACAAGAGCAGTTGTTTAAAGAGTTACCATCTCCCGAATGAAACATCCATAAAACAGGCAACGTACTAATCATAACCTCTTATCATATCATCATTCTGAACAGTCATAACCTCCCTAGCAGACTGACACAATATGGTGGCTTTGTACAAAGAAGACAAGAGGGAGGGAGAGAGAAACTATTCTCACAGTAATCATATACTTTGCACACGAACTGCCGCCCGTTTGAAGTAAGAAATCATTAATGTATTTACGTGTGAATGCCTTCATTCGCCATTTATCTCTGCCGGAACCATCCCTCCTTAGGAAGGGATTGTCAGAAATTGATCCGGACCCATCTCTTCTACTGTTGTTCACTCTGGATGATGCTCCTTTGAAGATAGGCTAGCCAGCCGTGTCGATGGTCCCATTGGGTGATAAGAGTAGCATACTATGGTGATTTGAGAAGAGCAGTACATTCCTATCTTAACAAAATTACTTTCATACATGTAATACCAACATGTTTCAAGCAGACCACCATAGTCCCTGTGCCCAAGAACACTAAGGTAACCTGCCTAAATGACTACCGACCCGTAGCACTCACATCTGTAACCATGAAGTGCTTTGAAAGGCTGGTCATGGCTCACATCAACACCATTATCCCAGAAACCCTAGACCCACTCTGATTTGCATACCGCCCCAACAGATCCACAGATGATCCAATCTCTACTGCACTCCTCACTGCCCTTTGCCACCTGGACAAAAGGAACACCTATGTGAGAATGCTATTCATTGACTACAGCTCAGCGTTCAACACCTTAGTGCCATCAAAGCTCATCACTAAGCTAAGGACCCTGGGATTAAACACCTCCCTCTGCATCTGGATCCTGGACTTCCTGACGGGCCACCCCCAGGTGGTAAGGGTAGGTAACAACACATCTACCACGCTGGTCCTTAACACGGGGGCCCCTCAGGGGTGCGTGCTCAGTCCCCTCCTATACTCCCTGTTCACTCATGACTGCACAGCCAGGCATGACTCCAACACCATCATCAAGTGTGGTTGGCCTGATCACCAACAATGACGAGACAGCATATAGGCAGGAGGTCAGAGACCTGGCCGTGTGGTGCCAGGACAACAACCTCTCCCTCAACGTAATCAAGACAAAGGAGATGATTGTGGACTAGAGGAAAAGGAGGACCGAGCACGCCCACATTCTCATCGATGAGGCTGTAGTAAAGCAGGTTGAGAACTTCAAGTTCCTTGGTGTCCACATCACCAACAAACTAACATGGTCCAAGCACACCAAGACAGTCGTGAAGAGGGCATGACAAAACCTATACCCCTCCGGAGACTGAAAAGATATGGCATGGGTCCTCAGATCCTCAAAAGGTTCTACAGCTGCACCATCAAGAGCATCCTGACTGGTTGCATCACTGCCTGATATGGCAACTGCTCAGCCTCCAACCACAATGCACTACATAGGGTACTGCATACAGCCCAGTACATCACTTGGGCCAAGCTTTCTGCCATCCAGGGCCTATTTACCAGGTAGTGTCAAGTGAGTAAGGCCCAAAAAATTGTCAAAGACTCCAACCACCCTAGTAATAGACTGTTCTCTCTGCTACCCACAGCAAGTGGTACAGGAGCACCAACTCTAGGTCCAAAAGGCTTCTAAACAGCTTCTACCCCATAACCATAAGACTACTGAACATCTAATCAAATGGCTACCCAGACTATTTGCATTGCCCCCCCCCCCCCCCCCCTTTATGCTGCAGCTATCTCTGTTATTATCTAGGCATAAGTCACTTTAATAACTCTACCCACATGTACAGTTGAAGTTGGAAGTTTACATACACCTTAGCCATATACATTTAAACTCCGTTTTTCACAATTCCTGACATTAATCCAAGTAAAAATTCCCAGTCTTAGGTCAGTTAGGATCACCAATTTATTTTAAGTATGTGAAATGTCAGAATAATGGTAGAGAGAATGATTTATTTCATCACATTCCCAGTGGGTCAGAAGTTTACATACACTCAATTAGTATTTGGTAGCATTGCCTTTAAATTGTTTAACTTGGGTCAAACGTTTCGGGTAGCCTTCCACAAGCTTCCCACAATAGGTTTTTGCCCATTCCTCCTGACAGAGCTGGTGTAACTGAATCAGGTTTGTAGGCCTCCTTGCTCGCACACGCTTTTTCAGTTCTTCCCACAAATGTTCTATAGGATTGAGGTCAGGGCTTTGTGATGGCCACTCCAATACCTTGAATTTATTGTCATTAAGCCATTTTGCCACAACTTTGGAAGTATGCTTGGCGTCATTGCCCATTTGGAAGACCCATTTGCGACAAAGCTTTAACTTCCTGACTGATGTCTTGAGATGATGCTTCAATATATCCACGTAGTTTTCCTGCCTCGTGATGCCATCTATTTTGTGAAGTGCACCAGTCCCTCCTGCAGCAAAGCACCCCAAACATGATGTTGCCACCCCCGTGCTTCACATTTGGGATGATGTTCTTCGGTTTGCAAGCCTCCCTCTTTTTCCTCCAAACATAACGATGGTCATTATAGCCAAACAGTTCTATTTTTGTTTCATCAGACCAGAGGACATTTCTCCAAAAAGTACGATCTTTGTCCCAATGTGCAGATGCAAACCATCATCTGGCTTTTTTTATGACGGTTTTGGAGCAGTGGCTTCTTCCTTGCCGAGCGGCCTTTCAGGTTAGGACTCGTTTTACCGTGGATATAGATACTTTTGTACCTGTTTCCTTCAGCATCTTCACAAGGTCCTTTGCTGTTGTTCTGGGATTGATTTGCACTTTTTGCACTAAAGTACATTCATCTCTAGGAGACAGAACACATCTCCCTCCTGAGCGGTATGATGGCTGCCTGGTCCCATGGTGTTTATACTTGCATACTACTGTCTGTACAGATGAACGTGGTACCTTCATGCATTTGGAAATTGCTCCCAAGGATGTACCAGACTTGTGGAGGTCTACAATTTGTTTTCTGAGGTCTTGGCTGATTTCTTTTGATTTTCCCATGATGTCAAGCAAAGAGGCACTGAGTTTGAAGGTAGGCCTTGAAACACATCCACAGGTACACCTCCAATTGACTCAAATGATGTCAATTAGCCTATCATAAGCTTCTAAACCATTACATAATTTTCTGGAATTTTCCAAGCTGTTTAAAGGCACAGTCAACTTAGTATATGTACATTTCTGACCCACTGGAATTGTGATACAGTGAATTATAAGTGAAATAATCTGTCTGTAAGCAATTGTTGGAAAATTACTTGTGTCATGCACAAAGTAGATGTCCTAACCGACTTGCCAAAACTATATTTAACAAGAAATTTGTGAAGTGGTTGAAAAACGGGTTTTAATGACTCCAACCTAAGTGTATGTAAACTTCCGACTTCAACTGTATATATCACCTCAATGACCTCAACTAACTGGTGCCCCTGCACGATGACTCTGTACCGGTACCCCCTGTATATATCCTCGCTATTTTTATTTTACTGCTGCTCTTTAATTATTTGTTACTCTATTATTTTTGGGGGTATTTTTCTTAAAACCACATTGTTGTTTAAGGACTTGTAAGTAAGCATTTCACTGTAAGGTCTACACCGGTTTTATTCGGCGCATATGACAAATACAATTTGATTTGATTTGAAATTAGGTCTTATATAGTGGACCTAAAAATGCTTAGTCCTGGCTGGTTCACCCCTACATTTACTTTAACAAACAGTATAGTTATCCATAATTCTAGCATTATGTTACGGCTGTCGTAGAGAGGGGATCAAAGCGCAGCGTGGTGAGTGTTCATGATCTTATTTCACTATGAAACACTCGAACAAAATAACAAAACGAAAACAAGCCAACAGTTCTGTCAGGTACAGAAAACTAAACAGAAAACAACTACCCACCAACACAGGTGGGAAAAGGCTGCCTAAGTATGATTCCTAATCAGAGACAACGATAGACAGCTGACTCTGATTAGGAACCATACTCGGCCAAAACAAAGAAATACAATACATAGAATGCCCACCCCACACCCTGACCTAACAAAATAGAGAAATAAACCATCTCTCTCAGGTCAGGGCGTGACACATTAACTTTTCTCATCACAGTCATAATTACAGATCAGTATCTCAATGCATTCTTAGTCTAAATTACTATAAATGTCGCAGTGTGTCGACCTCCACAATCAACTTGATACCCCAAATAAATGATTTTGGACATGTCTAAATCAATTACGGGCACAGTTGACCAACCTGCTCCCTAGCCTAGTGGTTAGAGCTTTGGGCCAGTAACTGAAAGGTTGCTGGATCGAATCCTCAAGCTGACAAGGTAAAAATATGTGGTTCTGAGCAAGACAGTTAACTCCCTGGCACTCAATCTTCTTGCGTTTCTTCTTCAGATAGCGTTACAGTTCATCTTCCAAATGGCAGTGGTGGAAAAAGTACACCATTTTCAAGACACCTTGAACCTCTTACATCTAGACGTTCCGCTAGCGGAACACCTGCTCCAATATCCAATGATGGGCGTGGCGCGAAATACAAAGTCCTCGAAATTCCGAAAACTTCCATTTTTCAAACATATGACTATTTTACACCATTTTAAAGACAAGACTCTCCTTTATCTACCCACACCGTCCGATTTCAAAAAGGCTTTACAGCGAAAAGCAAAACATTAGATTATGTCAGCAGAGTACCCAGCCAGAAATAATCAGACACCCATTTTTCAAGCTAGCATATAATGTCACAAAAAACAAAACCACAGCTAAATGCAGCACTAACCTTTGATGATCTTCATCAGATGACACTCCTAGGACATTATGTTATACAATACATGCATGTTTTGATCAATCAAGTTCATATTTATATCAAAAACCAGCTTTTTACATTAGCATGTGACGTTCCGAACTAGCATACCCACCGAAACTTCCGGTGAATTTACTAAATTACTCACGATAAACGTTCACAAAAAACATAACAATTATTTTAAGAATTATAGATACAGAACTCCTTTATGCAATCACTATGTCCGATTTTAAAATAGCTTTTCGGTGAAAGCACATTTTGCAATATTCTGAGTAGATAGCTCGCCATCACGGGCTAGCTATTTTGACACCCACCAAGTTTGGCCCTCACCAAACTCAGATTTACTATAAGAAAAATTGGATTACCTTTGCTGTTCTTCGTCAGAATGCACTCCCAGGACTTCTACTTCAATAACAAATGTTGGTTTGGTTCCAAATAATCCATAGTTATATCCAAATAGCGGCGTTTTGTTGTGCGTTCAAGACACTATCCGAAGGGTGACGAAGGGTGACGCGCCCGGCGCGTTTCGTGACAAAGAATTTCAAAATATTCCATTACCGTACTTCGAAGCATGTCAAACGCTGTTTAAAATACATTTTTATGCGATTTTTCTCATAAAAAAGCGATAATATTCCGACCGGGAGTCGTTGTTTTCGTTCAAAGACTGAAAATAAAAACATGGAGTCTTCTCGTGCACGCGCCCCCAGTCTCATTGTTCTCAGATCGACCACTATCCAAATGCGCTACTGTTTTTCAGCCATGGCCTGCAAAGTCATCATTCACCATTCTGCCGCCTTTTGAGAGCCTATGGGAGCCGTAGGAAGTGTCACGTTACAGCAGAGAACCTCAGTTTTCAATAAAGAGAGTGTAGAAGGCCAAGAAATGGTCAGAGAGGGCGCTTCCTGTAAGGAATCTTCTCAGGTTTTGGCCTGCCAAATGAGTTCTGTTATACTCACAGACACCATTCAAACAGTTTTACAAACTTTGGAGTGTTTTCTATCCAAAGCTAATAATTATATGCATATTCTAGTTTCTGGGCAGGAGTAATAATCAGATTAAATCGGGTACGTTTTTTATCCGGCCGTGAAAATACTGCCCCCTATCCATAACAAGTTAAAAGAAAATTACTCAAGTAAAAGTGAGTCACCCAGTAAAATACTAGTTGAGTAAAAGTCTGAAATTATTTGGTTTTAAATGTAGTTACAGTAAGTATCAAAAGTAAAAGTATATGTTAATTTCAAAAGACTTATAGTAAGCAAACCAGACGACACAATTTTCTTGTTGTTTTTAGCCAGGGGCACAATTCAACACTCTTTAGTGAGTCTGCCAGATCAGAGGCAGCAGGGATGACCAGGGATGTTCTCTTGATAAGTGCGTGAATTATACAATTTTTCTGTCTTGCTAAGCATTCAAAATGTAAAGAGTACTTTTGGGTGTCAGGGAAAATGTAAGGAGTAAAAAGTACCATATTTTCTTTAGGAATGTAGTGGAGTTAAAGTCAAAGTTGTCAAAAATATAAATAGTAAAGTAAAGTACAAATACCCCATATTTTTACTTATGTACTTTACACCACTCCCCAATGGCACACATGTTCAAAGTCCCGATTTCAATGTCTGATGAATAATCAGACTTTCCCAAACAGACTAATGTCTCACCTAGGCTGACACCACCTTTACCATCCATTATGTCTTGTCAATTTGCCAACCAGTTATACCAGCAACATGAGAGATGTTTGGAACGGTTCTCTCCCAATGCTCACTCCACTGGATACTGTGTACAGGTTGCTGGCTCGGTCTCAGGTCTCACGGTAGAAGTGGTGAGGGACCATACTGAATGCCATTTTCGCCATTTCTTCAGCCGGTCAGCGGGAATTTGATGTCCACACTGTTCTCGGCCGAATTATCCCTTCCATGCATATAGATACCATTTGTGGTCACCTTCGCCATAACCTCGAGAGAGGATAGACCAGAACAACAGTTTAGTTTAGGGCATTTCTGATTCAAGAAATCCAAACAAATGATTTACTGCATGACAAATTGTTACTTCTACCAATATTCTCAATACAAATTTGTAAGACACATGTCAAAGAGAATAACAACACAGTTTAATTTTTTTTCAAAATGGTTTATACTCCCCAATCATATTGATGACCTCACTGCAGAGTTACATGGTTAGGGAGTTAGACGGCTAATTCTTATCGAGAAATCTCGACCATCCAGCAGACCCAATCTGGTAAGATTTATATTAATAAAGCAAGACAGAAACAGAACAAACAAAACAAACAGCAATACACTTCTGCATATATTATTTCATACACTTCTTCCTTTTACAGGCAGGCATGTGAACAAAATACATTTGCATATTTAACCAAAAAGCCTCAGGGGACTAGTAATCCCCCCCTTTGACACATGAATCACATCGTGATCAATGTGTAAAAACAACAACAACACTGCTGGTTAAATAAATGGGAAACATTTCAAAGGGACACCACATCCTCTCCTAAAGGAGAAAATAAACAATTTGTTCAATCTTAATCAGTCCAAACAATAAAAAAATAGTTCCAATGAACTTCCCATTTCCTTTCTTTCCCACTTTCTTTGTTACTTTCACTAACTACATATCTGCTTACTTTAACTCATACTCCCTCTCAATCACCATCACCCAGTACAGTTCTCTTCCCCTCAAATACTTCTTTCCCTCTACAATCTCTCCGTCTAACGTTACTTTACCAGGTGAACAAAAAGTACAAAATTATAGGCAAAACGTGATCACTTCTGTTAACAGGGAGGCCACTGTCCTCCCTCCACTCTTTAATCATTAGTGTTTTAATCCACTCCAACATTTACTGTCTATACTATAACCAATCCCTATCAAATTATCCATAAAGGGACCAACTCACAATACTTTTCTCACCCCTTACATACATACGTCTAAGTTTGGATGTGCAAGTTTGTATAATATTATTATTATTACTTCATCAAATCTCCAGTAATCGATTATACACACATACAATTTCTCAAATGTTTTTTTTCTTAATATCTTCACAGAATCCATATATCGGAACCCCTAGATAACATTATATATCGAAACGTATTATCCAAATACAGTACTCAACTCTCACTTCTCTATTTTCACAACTCATAGCTCTCAGGCTACATACACCTTTAATCTATGCCTACAAACAGTACTGCCAATGCCAATCCCCTCTCTGGGATTTAGGATCCTTGTCACTACTTTTATTTTCACTACAAATTCATGTTTAAATTGACTGACTGAGTTGGTTGTCCTGTTCAGATTTATGAATGTGGTGTGTTCCCCCAGGTAATCATTAGTGGAGGTCTGGTCAGGGCGGGTCCACATCGTCTTTGGTCAGACAGGAATTTCCCTCACTCTCCCATAGAGAGTGCCACCGGTGTCTCCTTCAAAGACCTTCACTAATGCTCTCCCCAGACAGAATCACACATCCTTTTCATGACGCCATTAAACTCGGTCCACCCGCATAGCACTATGTGGTAGAGCATCCCACTTCTGACACCAATCCCATCTTGAGTTCCTATCTCATTCAAACTCACAAAATAGAGGAGTGATTAATTCCTACCACCTAAATCATGTAATTGCATGGCTGCTAAAATATTGTCTAATTTGTCGTTGAACCACTGGAGAACTAATCCAAATTGGTATCTTACCCACATAAAAAGTAGACACAGTTTTGCTATGATACTTAGTTTCAACTGTATGAGAAACAGTTCTTCCAGTCCTCTGATCTCTTAGCACTGTCTGTTGGCTGTGGGTTTAAATTCTAGAGAAGTATTTTCTTATTTCTAAAATTGGGTTTGGTTTATAGCTATCACAGGTGCACCTTACCATTTTATACCATATCATTTCAATGCATTTCTATTCAACTCTTACTGATCAGTTCCACAGGCTCACCAAGTTGAGAACGTTCCTCAGAACTTCACACATTAGTCTTGTTGCCCCGGTCACCAGGCTCACCTAATTGAGAGTGCTCCTCAGAGCCTCCCACACTAGTCTCGTTGACTCATCTCCAAGAATGTCATGGAAGTTCCAAAGAATCAGGAGAGACTTGGATAATTGTTCAAGTAATCATACTGTAATATTGATTAATTATTGCAATAATGGAGCTGGTCAACGACCACCCGTAGGTGATTCGTTGAGAGCCCGACAATACAGGAAATGCTTAGTCCTGGCTGCTTCCACCACACAGTGGCAGATCAGGGCATCATAAGCTACCTTGTTTTCGTCTTGTGGCTATGTGTATTGGGTCATAGCGCACAAACAAGTGATAACATTACTTCCGTTAGTACTCTCTGTTCAAGTCAGCCTCTGTTCTTTTCATATATGTGCATTGACGTTTAGCATTAAGAACTATTAAAGTAATTCTTCATTATATTGTCTTTGCTATACAAGCTTAAAGATGTTATACAGGATTTTTCCCTCTCACAGTTCCCCTCTTGTGGGTTCAATCTTGGAAGGATTCTGAAAGTTGCAACCCACCATAAAAATGACCACGGGATGTCCTTGT
The DNA here is from genome assembly GCF_965601325.2 of Salmo salar. Classification (NCBI taxonomy): domain Eukaryota; kingdom Metazoa; phylum Chordata; class Actinopteri; order Salmoniformes; family Salmonidae; genus Salmo; species Salmo salar. The sequence continues at coordinate 11,579,271 of NC_138319.1, forward strand.
TTGTGGATCATTGTAGCATTGTAGTTTCCCCTGGTAGGATTTCTGCAAGCTGCAGACCACCACAAGAATGGCCAGGGGATGTCCTGGTTGTGGATCGTTGTTCCGGACCCGTCGTCCAGGCTGGTGGATCTAGTCAGTAACTTAGACAGACGTTAACCTCTTGGGGCTAGGTGGGACGCTAGCGTGCCACCTGTGGTGCACTCCATCAACAGCAGGTGCATTTCAAGAGCGGCAAATTTGAATCCAAATAAATGTCAAAATTCAAATTTTTCAAAAATACAACTATGTTACACCATTTGAAAGATAAACATCTCCTTAATCTAACCACGTTTTACGATTTCAAAAAGGTTTTACGGCGAAAGCATAAATTTAGAGTATGTTAGGACAGTACATTTACAAGAGTTGTGTGTAATGTTTTGTCAAGTCAAAGACAGGGTCACCAAAACCATAAAACCAGCTAAAATGATACACTAACCTTTTACAATCTCCATCAGATGACACTCCTAGGACATTATGTTAGACAATGCATGCATTTTTAGTTCTATCAAGTTCATATTTATATACAAAAACAGCGTTTTACTATGGCATTGATGTTGAGGAAATCGTTTCCCTCCAATAACCGGCAGTCAAGTCAGCGTCACAAATTAAATAATTAAAATTAGAAAACATTGGTAAAATATTATATTGTCATTTAAAGAATTATAGATTTACATCTTTTGAACGCAATCAACTTGCCAGATTTAAAAATAACCTTACTGGGAAATCACACTTTGCAATAATCTGAGCACTGTGCCCAGAAAAATACGCGTTGCGATACAGACTAGACGTCATGTTGGGGAGATCTAAAATCGAAAATACTATGTAAATAATCCATTACCTTTGATTCTCTTCATCAGATGTCACTTCCAGGTATCACAGGTCCATAACGAATGTAGTTTTGTTCAAAAAAGCTCATCATTTATGTCCAAAAATCTCCGTCTCGTTAGCACATGATGTAAGCCAGCCGGACTTCTCGTCATGAACGAGGGGAAAAAATATATTTCCGTTCGTTCAAACATGTCAAACGTTGTATAGCATAAATCATTAGGGCCTTTTTTAACCAGAACATGAATAATATTCAAGGTGGACGAATGCATAGCCTTTTATAACGTATTGGAACGAGGGTACCCAACATGAAGTAGCGCGCCAGGTGTCTAATGGGACATCACCGTTCCATGGCTCTTGTTCGGTCAGATCTCCCTCCAGAAGACTCAAAACACTTTGTAAAGGCTGGTGACATCTAGTGGAAGCAATAGGAAGTGCCAAAATATTCCTAAACCCCTGTGTTTTTCAATGGGATAGGTTTAAAGTCAATACAACACATCAGGTATCCACTTCCTGTCAGAAAATGTCTCAGGGTTTTGCCTGCCAAATGAGTTCTGTTATACTCACAGACACCATTCAAACAGTTTTGGAAACTTTAGAGTGTTTTCTATCCATATATAATAAGTATATGCATATTCTAGTTACTGGGTAGGATTAGTAACCAGATTAAATCGGGTACATTTTTTTTATCCAGACGTGCAAATGCTGCCCCCTAGACCCAACAGGTTAACCTCTTACATCTAGACGTTCCGCTAGCGGAACACCTGCTCCAATATCCAATGATAGGTGTGGCGCGAATTACAAATTTCTCAAAAATACAAAAACTTCAATTTTTCAAACATATGACTATTTCACAGCATTTTAAAGACAAGACTCTCCTTTATCTAACCACACTGTCCGATTTCAAAAAGGCTTTACAGCGAAAGCAAAACATTAGATTATGTCAGCAGAGTACCAAGCCAGAAATAATCAGACACCCATTTTTCAAGCTAGCATATAATGTCACAAAAAACAAAACCACAGCTAAATGCAGCACTAACCTTTGATGATCTTCATCAGATGACAACCCTAGGACATTATGTTATAAAATGCATGCATGTTTTGTTCAATCAAGTTCATATTTATATCAAAAACCAGCTTTTTACATTAGCATGTGACGTTCAGAACTAGCATACCCCCCGCAAACATCCGGTGAATTTACTAAATTACTCACGATAAACGTTCACAAAAAACATAACAATTATTTTAAGAATTATAGATACAGAACTCCTCTATGCACTCGATATGTCCGATTTTAAAATAGCTTTTCGGTGAAAGCACATTTTGCAATATGCTCAGTAGATAGCCCAGCCATCACGGCTAGCCATTTAGACACCGACCAAGTTTAGCCCTGATCAAACTCCGATTTACTATTACAAAAGTTTCATTACCTTTGTTGTCTTCGTCAGAATGCACTCCCAGGACTGCTACTTCAATAACAAATGTTGGTTTGGTCCAAAATAATCCATCGTTATATCCGAATAGCGGCGTTTTGTTCGTGCGTTCCAGACACTATCCGAAATGGTAAAGAAGGGTCGCGCGCATGGCGCAATTCGTGACAAAAAAATTCTAAATATTCCATTACCGTACTTCGAAGCATGTCAACCGCTGTTTAAAATCAATTTTTAGGCCATTTTTCTCGTAGAAAAGCGATAATATTCCGACCGGGAATCTCCTTTTCGGCAAACAGAGGAAAAAATCACAAAGACGGGGGCGGTCAGGTCACGCGCCTAAGCCCAGAGTACCTTGATCGGCCACTTGAGAAAGGCGATAATGTGTTTCAGCCTGGGGCTGGGATGACGACATTCAGGTTTTTCCCGGGCTCTGAGCGCCTATGGACGACGTAGGAAGTGTCACGTTAGAGCAGAGATCCTTAGTAAAAGATAGAGATGGCAAAGAAGTTCCAGAAAGGGTCAGACAGGCCACTTCCTGTAAAGGAATCTCTCAGGTTTTGACCTGCCATTTGAGTTCTGTTATACTCACAGACACCATTCAAACAGTTTTAGAAACTTTAGGGTGTTTTCTATCCATATATAATAAGTATATGCATATTCTAGTTACTGGGTAGGATTAGTAACCAGATTAAATCGGGAACGTTTTTTATCCAGCCGTGAAAATACTGCCCCCTAGCCATAAGAGGTTAATAACACACAACACTCACGAAATACATCATTACTTTTCTTCCCCAAATGAGTGGCGTTGTGGCACTAACTGGTGGTTGTTTGTGGCTCTATCATTTCCTAAGTGTCAAAGAAATTAAAATAAAATGAAGATTAAAACACAAATGAAAAGGTATACAAAATATAGTTACCACACTTTAATAATCTAATTGGACTCTATTCTATATACGTCCACGGTTTTGGCTAAATGACGCTATCATTGCATTTTGTGTAATGTCATATCTAGGGTGGTGTGTTGCTTAGGACACTATCCTAAGTTGATAACTACATGATAAATATACAGCTGTAAGGCACTAGCTTCGGACAGTCTACAGGTATGACCTATGGACCTCTGGGGAGAAACTGGTGATACATTTTTTCCTGTAGAGTCAAAGGGGATTCCGGATCTATTTTCAACTTTACCAAGGCTGGTATTTTGCTCAGACACTTAAGTTATCCTAGTATAAATCTTCATAAAATGTTCTGTTGTACATGTGCGTTTATGCTTACACAAGCGCACATGCCAAGGGAAAGAAAACCAAGTATCCTGGTAGGCTGCAACCTGTTCAGAATGAGTCCGACGTCATCAGATAATTTCCATGTCAATGATCGTGTGTCAGTAAGAATTGGTGCCGACCTCAAACCATATGCCAAGGGAACCTGTAGTGGTTTTACTACAAGTCAATGTGTCTTATACCATTGTAGTGGCGATAGGTATGAAGGAGTCTATTTCATAGCTATGTTATCCACGGAGGAGCTAACCTCACGACGGAAGCACTGAACCAGTCGTACGCGGTGTGATCATGGTTCATGATTTCTAATAACCTTCCTCCTGAATGGAGGGTTCTATTTATTAGCAGCATGTGTGTTAACCATCAGAAGAGTGTTTTGGAGATTGCATGTGTTACAATCTGAGTGACTACTACCTCCTCTGTCGCTGTTATCAATGGAAATTCGACTTGTTAGGTCTCTACCTTCTTACTGACTGTGGCTGTACTGACTGTTGCTTGCATTGGTACTGGTAACCATGGGGACCAGCTATCCTACTAATTTATTCTGAAATGTTATCCTACCGGAACACATGATTCGAGCATTTTACTAGTCGCATTGTAGTTGAGACTACACATGGCAAGGAATGATTATTTAAACAATTTTTGGGGGGGGAGGTGGAAAGTCCACTGGACTTCTTTTACGACCAGTGTGGTACACCTCAGTGATGTATTCTCAAGATGTATTCTAAGGTTATCCCCGTCAAGGGCTTGTCCGCTCCTCTCAAATTTACAACTTGATTTGTTTCCTGATCGTCGGTCTTTTACAGTGTTGCACGTAGTCTCGACCCCACCCCACTGGCCTCGACAAGGCTCATAATGGGTCTGGGCTGGTATTCCCCCCCTTTGTGTTTCAGGACCCCTCACCAGCGGTTGGTGTTGGTGTCCGAGGCACAAACGAAAAGGTCAGACCCTTTGTACGAGCCGCGTTGTTAGTAGATTGGCTGTAACCTTCCAACCAAATCTCCTGGTGTTTGTGCTTCAAAATACTCAGTGGCTATCGTGGCCTGCCAGTCACCACCGCATCTGCATGTGGCAACCGTTCCAGTACTTGCAAACTGGCGATATCGCACAGTGTTTCACCAGTTGGAATCACTGGGTCAGTGGCGGGACTGACAGCGTTAGTTTCATTGAAAGGGGTTTCAGTTCCTCTCAAAGCGGTAAATGTATCTTCGGAAGCAGAGTCCACTCTGAACAGATGCTTTGTTTCCTGATACGGAAGTGTCTGAAGGACAAGAGAAGTTAATCTTAGCTACAGTATTGCATGATTCCAAGGAGGTGGGAAGTTGCTCGCTCACAAAGATGACTGGCTCGAAATACTGAAAAGAATAGTCTATCAGGTTCGCTGATTGAATGTGACAAGATATCGTAATATCTGCTTGAGTCAGATTCTGCACCAAGAGGTATCGAAATGTCTGTTTCCCAAGGGGCCCTTTCGACAGATACTCCTCGTGGATGACTGTGTTGCAACCAGTGTTGGGAGAAGACAGTATGCAGTGGAGACGGCACGGTTACCTGTGACCACAATTGGTTGTTTTTCCAATCCATCAGTGGGACCAAACGATCCATCAAGTCTGCTCTGAGTAGCAGGTGTTCAGTTTCGAGATGTGTCATTTGTGTTCATGGTGAAAACAGATCGAATAATCTGGGTTTGAGTGGAATTGGCTATTGCGATGTTGTTTACCATCTGTGTTTACAACATTTGTATCTGAGTCTATAGTCAAAGCCCGTGGGCTTGTTTCTTAATCAAGTGGTTCCTTGATAGTTGATCGTTTACATCCTCACAAATGGTGTTAATTTTGGCAGACATGTTGTCCAGCAATTCCACGACTAGTCATGGTGATATATCTTTTTCCACTTTCTCAAATTGTTGCTGCGTTTGTACTTCTCTTAGCAGAGCTTCTAGAGAGCATCGGTTTACATTTTGATCGTCATTGAACCCTTTGTACCACTTGTTACCCTTGTGCTCTGACACTGTGTTGGGTGCAGGAATGTAGCGATCAGGTTGATTGTACCGGTAGTCGTTTCACTGGGAACTTATTTTATAGTTATTTTGACCGCAGTGGTTATTGGTATTGTGGTTTCGTGGTAGATACCATTGTTGTGCATCATCTCTCAACGCACATATCCCCGATAACGTACCCTCTAACTGGAGTGAGTGCTCCTGTTCAATCTTCAAACCCGAGATGTCAGGGCTCTTAGCGCGGCTCACTTTTGTTGCTTCAAAAACGGTGCTCACAAGCTCTCTGAGTTCTGAGATTGGCAAACCAACGTGGGCTGTAGGGCCCAACTAGATAATGACATGGGGATACATGTTTGACAGAAACATTTGTTTGAATGGCAATAGCTCTTCTATTCCTGTTTCAGTGAGTCGGCCAAAGTAAGCAGAACGAAGCGTATGATAGTATGCTTGTGGGTGTTCATTCTAAGCTTGTTTGACAGTGTTAGTCAGTGAGCTGTCGTGTTTGCGTGTCACAGAACCACTGAATTCTATTTTCAAAGCCGTGGCAAGTTTTGCGTAGTCCTTTTGCATGTTGAGATTGGTTGAACTGCCGCCCGTTTATAAGTGTAACCAGTTGTTACAAATGTGAGAAGCCGTTGGCTCCCTTCCCCCCCCAAAATTACTGCCGTCTTTCACCGCAAGGTGTCACTTACCCCTGAAAGCTGAACTCACAATGGATTCCAGCAGAGGTGCGACTTCCGTCACTCAAGGTGTGGGTTTTCGCTGTGAACAAAGGAAAATGGCTGCTCTCCCTTTGTTAGCTTAGTATCTAATGCAAAGCTAGCCATTGTTGTACAAGAATGTTCACTTCCAAGCACAAACAGGTTCCCCTTCAATTTGGGAACTGGGATTTACTCAACCCAATCGCCGTTTCTTGCTAGCAATGTTACCGGAACACGCGATATCATAAATAAATATTCGCTGTGTATACTCACGCTTCTGAAGCATGATAGACAGAGACATAATACTTCGCTTTCGCCAAACGAATACATTTTCTAAAATGTCTTTAAACGGCTGGCCCTTATGTCCTAGCTCTAGAAATTAATAATTCACCCTCTACACTGATCCTTAGACAGGCATACAACACCGGAGGCAATCTTTCCCTGCTATCTGGGTCGAATGGGAAACAGACACTCTCAACAACAATCCTGCCTACAGCTCTATTGATGTATAATGTAATTTGATACACAATTCATATAGACTGAATTCAACAATCCTAATTCTGTCTTAGATTCCTTCCACGGGGGCTCCAATATGTCATGACTTTACTTTCATTCATCTGATGACTACAGTGAGGGAAAAAAGTATTTGATCTCCTGCTGATTTTGTACATTTGCCCACTGACAAAGAAATGATCAGTCTATAATTTTAATGGTAGGTTTATCTGAACAGTGAGAGACAGAATAACAACAAAAAAATCCAGAAAAACGCATGTCAAAAATGTTATAAAATTATTTGCATTTTAATGAGGGAAATAAGTATTTGACCCCCTCTCAATCAGAAAGATTTCTGTCTCCCAGGTGTCTTTTATACAGGTGATGAAGGAAAGGGCCCACCTGGCTTGGCGCAGGTTCAGTCGCCTCGCTGTCTGTATGTATTCCAGGTTCCGATGGTCGGTGAGGATGATAAATAGGTCTTGGGCGCCCTCCAGCCAGTGCACTCCTCTAATGTCAATTTCACCGCCAACATCATAGCTCCTCTCTGCAGGAGACAGATTTTTTTTGTAATATGCACATGGATACAATGTCTGTGGATTACAGGACAGCCCCCACACCTACTTCTGAAGCATCCATCTCCACCACGAAGGGCAGCGTAGGATCTGGATGTTTAAGCAACGGGGCGGAGGTGAAACGACCCTTCAGTAGGCGGAAGGCTTTGTCAGCTGCAGAATTCCATCCCAACATCCGGGGACCACTCTTGAGGAGAGAAGTGAGAGGAGAGCCGATCGAGCTAAAGTTCTTAATGATTCGGCGATAGAAGTTGGCAAATCCCAAAAACTGTTGTAACCCCTTTATGGTGATTGGGACTGGCCATGACCTGACAGCATCCAACTTCCTCTCATCCATCATGACTCCTTGTGGACCGATCTGGTAACCCAAAAAGGAGACCTCCTGATGGAATTGGCACTTCTCCGCCTTGATGTACCAGGAGATGTTCCAGGACTCCTCGGATGTGTTGATGTGCTTCTCCAAGGTAGATGAGTAGACCAGGATGTTGTCGATATACACGACCAATGAGGTGTCCAAGCATGTCCTGGAACACCTCGTTTACGAATGCCTGGAACACTGATGGAGCATTGGCTAATTCAAAAGGCCTCACCAAGTTCTCGTAGTTACCAGACATCGTGCTGAAGGCCGTCTTCCATTCATCTCCCTCCCAGATAAAATTGTAGGCCCCGCGGGTTTGTTCAATTGCAGCCAGAACCAACAGGAGAAGGTAGCGGTACTTCGTGGTTGATGGAATTCAGATTTCTGCAATCGATGCACAGGCACAATCCTTCATCCTTCTTTGCCACGAAGAATTAGCCTTGCTGATGCAGGGGAGGTGGATGTGCGAATTAAACCCTGCTGGAGAGCCTCCTGGATGTACTCCTCCATAGCCTTTATTTCGGCCACCGACAGAGGGTAGATGTGGCCACGCGTTGAGCCTGCAAGCAGGTCGATGGCACAGTCCCAGGGGCGATGAGGAGGGAGACAGGTGGCGCGGGTCTTGGAAAAAACCTCCCGAAGATTTTATACCTCCAGGATGTTGGACTGAAGGGCAACCACAGGACTGTCAACCGACATGGAACCACAGGGAAAGGGTAAGCAGGTCTTCCGGCATTCGGGTACCCAGTCTGTGATTTTTATCCTCGGCCATGAGATGGTGTGGTTATGATGTTGAAGCCATGGGAGGCCGAGGATGATCTTGTGTACGGCTCAGTTGGTAGAGCATGTTGTTTGCAACGCCAGGGTTGTAGGTTCGATTCCCACGGGGGATCAGTACGGGGAAAAAATTATGAAATGTATGCATTCACTACTGTAAGTCACTCTGGATAAGAGTGTCTGCTAAATGACTAAAATGTAAAATGGGTGCACTGATAATGTGGAAGGGAAAGCTTTCTTGATGTATGGATTTTACGGTGAGGGTGAGTGGTCCTGTTATGTGTGTGATTGTCCCGGATCCTAGTGGCTGACTATCTAGTGCTTCAACCGGACAAGGAGAGGAGAGCGGGTATGAGGTGATGTTAATGAGAATGCGAGGGCCTGATCAATAAAATTCCCTGTGGCACCGGGGTCCACTAGAACTATAGAAACAAAACATGAAGGACAGACAGCCAGTGAAATTGATACTAGGAAAGGTTTGGCAGAAAGTGATGATGATGGAATACTCATGCCAAACCCAGGAGACGGATGATCTGCTGTCCCTCTACTCTCGTGGATCCCCGGTTAGAACGTACCGGACACCGTTGAAGCTGGTGCCCCTCCTATCCGCAATAAGGACAGAGCTGTTTACGATGGCGTCACTCAGCCGCGGAGAGGCGTGTGGCCCCCACGTCCATGGGTGCAGGCTCAATGGAGGGAGAGGTACAGACTCCGCGCAATCCTCTTCTGAATAGGGTGCAGAACGCCGGCTCACCCCCCTCTCTACCCTCCGGTGGATGGCCGAAGACCCCCCTGAACAGAGCCATGAACCCCTCATAGGAACCCAGGTCCTCATCTCCCAAATGGCCGAGTCCCACTCCAACGCCATCCAGTCAGCAGAGAAATAACCTTGGCAACCTTGGACCTGTCGGTGGTGGGGGCTCCCATCTGATGGACAAAATAGAGGGAGCACTGGAGGGGGAAGCCACGGCATTTCAATGGAGTCCCTTCATATTTGTCCGGGAGGGACAATCAGGCATCACTGACCATGACGGACTGCTGGATGGGCTGGGGTACTGGCTCGCTGGGTTGATTTGTGGCAGAGAATCCTCCACTGTTTGGAGATGATGCCCCTTGAGTAATGTCGACTCGTTGAAGAACGCAGAGGACCTCATCCATAACCGTTCCCAAATGAACCAGCTGGTCTTGGTGTTGACGAAGTAGGTGTCCCTGTTCACCGACCATTTGGGAGATATCTTGGCTAACTGCTGCTTCCATTTGTTGAGGTAGTATTCTGCAACTTAGACCCAGGAAGCAGGTGCAGTTAGTGAGTTTAATAACAACGAACGATACAAAACAAGAGAAGCATCAAACATTGAAACACAAACAATATTACCTGCTGACTGATATCAAAAGAGTGCTACATAAAGGATAGGCAATCAAGGGAGAAATGAAGTCCAGGTGTGAGTGATGATGAGACGCAGGTGATGGTTGCCAGGTGTGCATAAAGATGGTTGCCAGGACCGGTAGTTAGTAGACCCGGCAACATCGAGCGCCGGAGAGGGGGTGCGGGTGTAGACGTGACAGTATATGTGATCAGCCTGGTTGCAACATTCCTGTGCCAGAAGCAGCCTGTTTCTAGGACAAATTTGCTAGAACATCATGTATGTTACTATTCCGGTACCGGGTCTAATAATTTTTTTAATGTTTTTTTTATGTAGTATTTTACAAGTTTGAGACCCATACTTAGGAAAGTAGATGAAAGGTCATGGTGGAAAAATTGGGAAGGGATAGGGGAAAAAACAGTGGGTGGTGAGTGTGTGTGTGTACTTGTGTGTGTGTGTGTGTACTTGAACATACAGTGCTTGTATTTTGTAGTTTATTTGAAAAGACCAACTTTTCAAATACTCGAGGTAGTTGAATATAGTTTGATATGACTCAAATACAGGTCTCACAAAAACAAATAATATTTAAAAGTATTTTGAATACCTCTCAGAAAACCAAATAATATGAAGGTATTTGAATATATGCAAGTTATTTGAAAACAAAAAAAGGTTTATTTGATGGCTGCCAAATATTTGTTGAAGAACCAAAAACTACAATAGTTAGTTGAATTAGTCTGAATTAGTTACACATATGATCATAAGCACATGGTTTGGAGGGCTCTCAGTTAATTAATCTTAAATACACGAGGGACATGGAATCACCTCAACTTTAGAGTAGACCACTTTTGCAGCTTCTAAATGACTAACACATATTTTCATAATGATTGAGACATAAGGTAATGCAGTAACACTTGACATCAAGTTCTTATACATGTTTAGTAACTGTGATTACTACAATAGCATTATCAACATTGGTGTTAAATAGGACTTTGGAAATTGCTTTATAATTGTATATTAATGGAGTTATTACATAAGTGGAATAAGGAACAGTGACTATTCCTCTTGTGTACAGTTGTTACAGAAACTCTTAGCTCATTGCTATGCAATATAATGCAATTACCAAAATATTATGTAATAACATGCTAATAAAATGTTGCTCCAAAAGTAATTTTTATTACACAGGAAAGAACATTTTGTTAAGTGTTACTGAGAATGCTAACAGTAACAAAATATAGCCATTGTGTAGAAAGATAACAAAATATCCCAGAACCGCCTTCTTGAATCAGCTACAGCCAATGGGAAAGGAAAGGCAAAGGGGGGATACCTAGTCAGTTGTACAACTGAATGCCTTCAACTGAAATGTGTCTTCCGCATTTAACCCAAACCCTCTGAATCAGTGTAGGTGGATAATTATATAAGTTTGTGTTCTGAGTAAACTATCCCTTTAACACTGGAACCGCCTGGCCTATTAGCCTATAAGTACCCGCTAGAGAAGATTGAGAATGTTGCCGGGCTCACCTTTAGCATATGTATCAGATGCATATCAACCCGCAAGGTGCGCAAGAATAAGCACCAACACTTGATAAATAGTACATAAACAATTTAAAGGATGAATTGCATGAAGAAATATTCTTGGAAATACATCCATGTAAAAATATAGATACAGTCAATGATATGTTTTGCATAAGTCTGCCATTTCTCGACACGTCTAGCCTATGATGCATCAACATTCAAATAGTTGAATAAACACATTTCATATATGCTAACAGAAGAATAACCATTTGGTCGTGTTTATGAGGGTCAGGTAACATTAGAATACTAAAAATATATTATTTCAAAGAACATAACAGCATTTTCATTAGGTTGTTACTCTAGGCTATAAGTAAAAAGAAAAACCTCTAGTACATGTCCATCACAAAGAATTCCATTATAATTTCGTTTTGGCAGGTCTAAAGAAACATTGTGGAAATAAGAAAATGTGTTTTTTTTTAAACAACAGAATAGCATATTTAAGTTGATTATGTAACTAGTCTTTGCTTAGTAGCCAGGCCCGTGCTACCATGTGAGTGGTCATGTACTGGACAGCACGGATATTCTTGGAAAAAGCTGCACCTTTTGAATTTTGAGAGTTATTTGACAAAGGTAAGTGTCATAGAGACTGCAGAATATATTCTCTCTGATACTATATAGAAATCTACATGTTTTACCTCCATGCGATTTGATAAAGTGATGCTCCTTTCCCTGCATCTGTCAATTCCAAATCTGCATCCATCTCTTCATGTACAATTTGACAACTGATGAGATTGTCACTCATATTGTCAATTTAATCCAGTCTTTAGGCTGACTCTTATTATGTGTGAAATTAGTTTCGTATAGTTTAGGTGCAGTTTCTATGGGCCGACTGCGCAGGCTGACAGGCATCATTTGTTTTCCCTCACTCATCACCTTGGATAGAGTCAAGGATATGTTTTGCATTATTCCAAAGGCCTACTGCGACACGTAGCTTGTTTTTGTTTCCCTTACAATACATTTGATTAGAAAGAAAGTTATAGTAAATAAAACAGTCCCGTAACAGCTTCTTTTACAAAGTAAAACATAAAAGAGAATGAGATCAACTCGCAAAGCGCACGGTCAAATGATTAACATGAGCACCAACGCTGATAAATACACTGAAAATAATTTATTGTAATTTTTTACAGTTAATTACTGGCAGCACAGTAGCCAGTAAATTACTGTAGACTTACAGGAAAAAAAATTAGATTCTGAAAATATAGTACTGTATTCTGGTATTGAATTAGAGTAAATTACTGCCAGGACAGTAGTTATTAAATTACTGTAGATTTACAGGACAAAATATATATATTGTACTGTATTCTGTGGGGTACAGCATTCTCACATATGGGTGCAGCAAATATAGCCTCTTACAAGGCATGTCTCAAAATATGTTAATGAGCCAGAGATTCTTTCACCACCCACAATGCACCCTAATTCACAGTATGCTGCTCTAAATATACAGCACAAACTCATTATTACACTTTTGTTGTTCTAAATTAAATCAACCTCTTCCCCGTCCTTATCATTCAGTTAGGCCTAATTTAAATGTGATTGTTAAGTAACGTTCACAATTATTGCCCATTCATCCATTTGTCATTCATTCAGTGGGCTGGCATCGTTTGCTTTCCCTCGCTAAATAATCTCAAATAGAGTCAAGGATATGTTTTGCGTTATTCTAAAGGCCTACCGCAACACGTAGCATGTTTTTGTTTTTCTTACAATAAATTTGATTCGTAATAGAGTTATAGTAAATAAAACAGCCCCGTAACAGGTAATTTTGACAAAGTCAAACATAAAAGACAATAATATCAACCCGCAAGGCGTGCTGTCTTTTTTGCTATAAACATGAGCGCCAATGCGAATAAATAGGCATAACACAAACTCATCATTACACTACTGTTGTTCTAAATTAAATCAACCTTTTCACCCTCATCATTCAGTTAGGCCTAATTTAAATTCAATTGTGAAGCAACGTCCACAATTATCGCCCATTCATCCATTTGTCATTCATTCAGTGAGGAGAGAGAGAGAGACACATTAGCATTTGGCTGGGTTCCAACGTTCTACTGCTCATCGTCTTGGCGGGTTAAGTTGGGAATAGATGTGTAAAGAAAACATGTAAACATGCTGTACATACTTGTCTGTTTGTGATATCAAAATTCAGACAAATTAGCAATGTAAAATACAAACATTTAAGAAGAGTCAGGGAAGGAGCAGGACGTAGATTTTTTGGGGGGTCCAATAAAGTTTTTACAAAATCAAACGTCATTGGCCTATAGCAGTTCTAGTGTTAAAGATGGTATAGTGTGTTTGAAACTAACACTTCAGATGCACAAAGAGGATCAAATTTGTTTTCGCTAAGCATTTAAATTGCTGTTTGCAATGTTTGCAAATGGCTTTGAATTACTATGCAGTATTTTCAGGTCTCATAAAATGAATTGCAGCTTTAAATCTTGCTAGTGTTATGTTGAAAGAGTCATACAGTAGTTGAGCGTCACAACTTAGTATATGCATCTGGTGTGATCACAAGATGCCTCATGAGGTGTGACACATCTCCTTCGCATAGAGTTGATCAGGCCTGTGGAATTTTGTCCCACTCCTCTTCAATGGCTGTGCGAAGTTTCTGAATATTGGCTGGAACTGCACCGCGCTGTCATACACATTGATCCAGAACATCCCAAATATGCTCAATGGGTGACATGTCTGGTGAGAATGCAGGCCATTGAAGAACGTGGACATTTTCAGCTTCCAGGAGTTGTGTATAGATACTTGTGACATGGTGGCGGATGAATGGCACGACAATGGGCCTCACGATCTCGTTACAGTATCTTTGTGCATTCAAATTACTATTGATAAAATGTAATTATGTTTGTTATCCGTAGCTTATGCCTGCCCATATCATAACCCCAAGGCCACCATGGGGCACTCTGTTCACAACATTGACATCAGCAAACCGATCGCCCACACAACACCATACACATGGTCTGCGGTTGTGAGGCCGGTTGGACGTTTCAGTCCGTTTCTGCAGTCAGGTGACATTTATGGACATATTACAATAGTCAATTCTTTTCCCTTCCCTAAAAGAGATGTTTCTCTCTCTGTTAACTTCCATGGTTTAGAAGTTGAATTTCAGAATTTTCAAGAAGTCCTGTGTTGAGACTTTAATTCCTGACACAACAGCAAATTCCTTTCACTGTATGTGTTCATGAAAAATTCAACAGTATGGAGAAACATCTGAAAGTAATCATGTAGCTGCTTACACGATAAAAACATAAAAGTTGCTCACACAGATACAGGACCACCCATCCTACACTGAAATAATTTACATTTATTTAATGGCTTTTCCTCTTACGTTTCCTTGGAGAACTCTTGCCCGATAAAGAACCTTTGAGTTAAGTGTGGGGTTTTTGACGTGGCTGTCACGGTTGTCCAAAGGAGGAGCGGACCAAAGTGCAGCGTGTGTGTTGTTCCACATTTTATTTACACTGTGAAACTATGCAATACATAATAATAAACTGAATAACAAAAACAACAACCGTGACGCAGAGTAAACATACACGTACTCAAAAACAATCTCCCACAACCCCAGGTGGGACAAACACCAACTTAAATATGACCTCCAATTAGAGACCAGCTGCCTCTAATTGGAGATCACCCCGAACAAAGCCCAACATAGAAATACAAAACTAGAACAACCCAACATAGAAATACAAAACTAGAACATAACAACATAGAAAAACTAAACTAGAAACCCCCCCTGTCACACCCTGACCTACTCTACCGTAGAAAATAACAGCTTACTATGGTCAGGACGTGACAGTGGCATCTACTGTTCTTCAGAATTCTAAAACGTTCTTGAAATGCAGATGTTCTTTTCATAGCACTCAGCAAATGGGCCCATGTTAACTAGTGTTTATTCCTCAATTCAACATTTCTAGTGTTGATTCAATAGTTAAATTAACACTGTAAAGAGTTAAATTAACACTTAGAGGTAAGGATCGGTGTCCCGCTAGCGGGACAACTTCCGGTGAAACTGGAGGACGCTCAATTCAAATAAATGCTCATAAATACAATGAATTTTAAACATTTAGGTACATATAGGTGTCTTATATTGGCTGGAAGCTTAAATTCCTGTTAATAACCTCTTACATCTAGATGTTCCACTAGCGGAACACCGCTCCAATATCCAATGATAGGGCGTGGCGTGAATTACAAACTCCTCAAAAATGCAAAAACTTCCATTTTTCAAACATATGACTATTTTACACCATTTTAAAGACAAGACTCTCCTTTATCTAACCACATTGTCCGATTTCAAAAAGGCTTTACAACGAAAGCAAAACATTAGATTATGTCAGGAGAGTACCCAGCCAGAAATAATCACACACCCATTTTTCAAGCTAGCATATAATGTCACAAAAAACAAAACCACAGCTAAATGCAGCACTAACCTTTGATGATCTTCATCAGATGACACTCCTAGGACATTATGTTATACAATACATGCATGTTTTGTTCAATCAAGTTCATATTTATATCACAATCCAGCTTTTTACATTAGCATGTGACGTTCAGAACTAGCATACCCACCGAAACTTCCAGTGAATTTACTAAATTACTCACGATAAACGTTCACAAAAAACATAACAATTATTTTAAGAATTATAGATACAGAACTCCTTTATGCAATCGCCATGTCAGATTTTAAAATAGCTTTTCGGTGAAAGCACATTTTGCAATATTCTGAGTAGATAGCCCGGCCATCATGGCTAGCTATTTTGACACCCACCAAGTTTGGCACTCACCAAACTCAGATTTACTATAAGAAAAATTGGATTACCTTTGCTGTTCTTCGTCAGAATGCACTCCCAGGACTTCTACTTTACACCCAATGTTGTTTTGGTTCCAAATAATCCATAGTTATATCCAAATAGCGGTGTTTTGTTCTTGCGTTCAAGACACTATCCGAAGGGTGACGCGCCGGCGCATATCGTGACAAAAAAATTTAAAAATATTCCATTACCGTATTTCGAAGCATGTCAAACGCTGTTTAAAATCAATTTTTATGCGATTTTTCTCATAAAATAGCAATAATATTCCGACCAGGAGACTGAAAATGTAAAATGGACTCATCACGTGCCTGCGTGCGCCCGTGTCATTGTTCTCAGATCGACCACTATCCAAATGCGCTAATGTTTTTCAGCCAGGGACTGCAGAGGCATCATTCCCCATTCTGGCGCCTTCTGAGAGCCTATGGGAGCCTTAGAAAATGTCATGTTATAGCAGAGATCCTCTGTTTTTGATAAAGAGGCTATAGAAGGCCAAGAAATGGTCAGAGAGGGCAATTCCTGTATGGAATCTTCTCAGGTTTTGGCCTGCCATATGAGTTCTGTTATACTCACAGATACCATTCAAACAGTTTTAGAAACTTTAGGGTGTTTTCTGTCCAAATCAAACAATTATATGCATATTCTAGTTTCTGGGCAGGAGTAATAACCAGATTAAATCGGGTAAAATACTGCCCCCTATCCTAAACAGGTTAACCTAACTGCACTTTCTGATTTACAGTAGCCATTTCAGCGAAAACATGACCATGCGATTGTTTGAGGACGGTGCCCCACATCAAAATATTTTTCCACCAGCACAGGTTTCATACATTTGCCAATAACGATTAAATATTCACTTACTTTTTGAAAATCTTCCACTGATTTGTCATCCAAAGGGTCCCAGCTATAACATGTAGTGTCGTTTTGTTAGATAAAATCCTTCTTTATATCGCAAAAAGTCTTTATTTGGCGACATCGATTT
The DNA here is from genome assembly GCF_965601325.2 of Salmo salar. Lineage (NCBI taxonomy): Eukaryota > Metazoa > Chordata > Actinopteri > Salmoniformes > Salmonidae > Salmo > Salmo salar. The sequence goes on from NC_138319.1 coordinate 11,596,473, forward strand.
GAGTAATCCACTCGTTCAACTTGCAGAGAAAGGACTCCGAAAATCTACCCCTAAACTTTTTTTCAACAAGTCAAAATATGTTTCTGTTAACTCCTCAGATACCCTAAAATGTAATCAAACTATAATATTTATTTCGGAGAAGAAGTATGTTAAATAGGAAACTGATTAGAGCAGGTGCGTAACGTCTTCATGGCGCGCGCAAACATGAATTTCCAAGACTGTGTCCTACTAAAACTGATCATTCTTATTCGTTTTTTAAGCCTGAAATCTTGAACATAGACTATGTGGAAGCCATAGGAATTGCATCGAGGGAGCTAATTTTCAATATGACCTTTCTCTTGCATTACTAAGAGGATGGTCTCTCAAAAAAAAAAATCAGTTTGGTTTTTCTTTGGATTTTCTCCTACCTTATTTGTGTTATATTCTCCTACATTATTTTAACATTTCTACAAACGTCAAAGTTTTTTCTTTCCAATGGTACCAATTATATGCATATCCTGGCTTCAGGGCCTGAGCTACAGGCAGTTTACTTTGGACACATCATTCAGACTGGAAGTGGAGAAAAAAGGGGCCTATCCCTAAAAATGAGGCCCAGCGCTGGTGTTAATAACCAGAGTTGAACCAAAACCACGCCCATCATTATCATATTTCCCAACATGCACCTTTGCAGGTTTATTTTTTATTTTTTTATTGTTTGTTTCAATATCTATGTTTTTGCATGTACATTGATTGATTCATTAATCTTATGCTACTCAAATATAAATAACATACATTTTTCTAAACTATTCCAATCTGTTACTTGGACTTATTGCACACGTTACTGAAATGATTGTTCCAGTTTAGATGTTTAAGGTAGCCTCATTTCATAGTCTGTCCCAATCCTGGCAGTCATTCTAAATGTAGGTTGCGGGTGAATCAAAATTCCAAATGATGGATATCCCCACTTTGGCTGGATTCCAATAGCAATTGCATATCATTTTGTAAGCCAGCATGATGTAACTTGCAGGCCTGTAAACTATATATTAGGTTAAAACTAGGCCCTCAAAAGAAGGCCTTATAAAATATGCAATGTGTTCAAGGTCATGAACAGTCAAAATCATGTTTTTCATTAAATGTTATGATATTAGAAGCAAACCAGATCAAAGTATGATGACCAAAGTATGAAAATTTACTTGAGACTAAAGACATGTAATTCGGAGATCAGGTTGTTTTAATGTATCATAATTCTCTCTCTGCATCCAAAAGAAAAGAGAAAGCATTTGTACAGCACAAATATGTTCTGCTAATCGTCACCTCTTTCTCTCCTAGTGCATCAAAATTATTTTAGAATACAAAAATGATTACAGTCTCTCCTTATAATGTATCAACACATAGTGTGCATTTTAGATAGATAAAACCACATACCTGCATCCAGAAAAGACAAAACATTTGGCTTTATCGAGGAGTGGCCAGAAAAAAGCCATTGCTTAAAGTAGAAAATAAGCAAACACGTTTGGTGTTCGCCAAAAGACATGTGGGAGACTCCCCAAACATATGGAAGAAGGTACTCCGGTCAGATGAGACTAAAATTGAGCTTTTTGGCCATCAAGGTAAATGTTATGTCTGACACAAACCCAACACCTCTCATCACCCCAAGAATACCATCCCCACAGTGAAGCATGGTGGTATCAGCATCATGCTGTGGGGAAGTTTTTCATCGGCATGGACCTGGAAACTGGTCAGAATTGAAGGAATGATGGATGGCGCTAAATACAGGGAAATTCTTGAGGAAAACCTATTTCAGTCTTCCAGAGATTTGAGAATGGCACGGAGGTTCACCTTCCAGCAGGACAATGATCCTAAGCATACTGCTAAAGCAACACTCGAGTGGTTTAAGGGGAAACATTTAAATGTCTTGGAATGGCCTAGTCAAAGCCCTCAATCCAATTGAGAATCTGTGGTATGATTTAAAGATTTCTGTACACCAGCGGAACCCATCCAACTTGAAGGAGCTGGAGCAGTTTTGACTTGAGGAATGGGCAAAAATCCCAGTGGCTACATTTTTTACATTTTACGTCATTTAGCAGACGCTCTTATGTGTCAAGCTTATAGAGACATACCCCAAGAGACTTGAAGCTGTAACTGCTGCAAAAGGTGGCACCTACAGTACATAGTATTGACTTTGGGGGGGGGGGGGGGGGGAATAGTTATGCACGCTCAAGTATTCCGTTTTTTTGTCTTATTTCTTGTTTGTCTCACAATAAAAAAATATTTTGCATTTTGAAAGTGGTATTCATGTTGTTTAAATCAATTGATACAACCCCCCCCCCCAAATCAATTTTAATTCCAGGATGTAAGGCAACAAAATAGGAAAAATGCCAAGGGGGGTGAATACTTTTGCAAGCCACTGTACGCGCTCCCGTATTCCCAGGATGCAAGCATGCGTAATAACAAATCAACATGCTATATAAATATATGAATCTGGTGAAATTCACAAAGTATTTTAACAACTTCTATACTTCTAGATTAATAAAGTTTGATCATAAAGTTACTGGTCCCCTCCCCCACGTCAAACACTTGGATTCATTATTAAGAGGACAAGGTGACATCATCTTAACTCTCATTTTAATACACCAATAGTAACATGATAGTCTCTTACCTATTTGAAATAAGTACCGCCTTGTAACCAACATCGGAGAAGGCATGTTTGCAGAGGGGCGTGGTTTATATTGCTAGATAGCTACTCTACTGGTGCCAAAATTTAACTGTAGGGTGTCAGCAAATATAACTAAAACTTGACCCTATTCATCTATGGCAAAGATACGTATATGTTTCTCCTTTCATCGGGGTCTGGTGTTAGCTAGTTACTGGCTAGCTTGGTCTTCAGCCAACATGGAACAGAAGGGTTCGTTCAAAACTCAGACGTCAAGTCAACACATTGATCAGTGCTGCTGTGAACTCTATCATAAGAGATATGCCAAAACGGAGATGTATATATATTTAAAAAAACTATTTAATTGATGCAATTTCTGTTACTTTTCAGAATTACATTTTAATGAAACATAGTATCTCAGGTTCTCACGTGGTGAAGATCATAGGATTGAAAATGAATGAATCCAACAACCATGTCACTAGCAAACACACACATGGATGGTACTGGTAATGCAACAAAAAAAATATATTGAAAAGCACAGTGGGAAATAAGGCTTAAATCGCTACAGCGGGGCTAATAAATTCTGTTTCTGGAGGGCATTTCTGTTTTGGGAAACATTTCTGTTTTGGGATTTTTGTTTTGTTCTTCAAATAATTATATCATTTATGGTTCTTCTAAGACTCTAAATTGGTTCCCCTATGCGCATTGCTCTCGGTAACCTTATTTAGTTCCAACTTGCACCTTTATTTTTTTGTGTATTGACATGAGATTGTCAATAAACACGTGACTTCATATCACAACTACTTAATCTTGATGATGTAATTCCATTTTATTCATCTCATGTCTCTTATCTCTTTCCCAACACTTCCTTCTTCCATTCTGGACACATATCCTGACAGCACATCCCCTAGCCTAGTATGTAGGCACATCCAGTACTCTAGTATATAGTCACGTCCCCAAGCCTAATAATATGTAGTCTCAGCACAGGAGCAACACATCTGTCTGTGATGGTTTGTGGCACTTTAAATCAGAGAAGGGGCACATACACTTGAAGAAGAAGACATTATATTTTTGCCTTTCAAGATATCCAGTAAAAACATAAAATAGCAAAAATAAACATGACAATACTAAAATTTAAGTGCATTAAAACAAAGGCGCATATAGTAGCACCCAAAGATCAATAATACTGTACATGGAGAAAACAAAAGCAACGACAAGCTCATAAAGGCAGTTAAAATTGAGAGGCAGCTTAAACAACCTCTGCAACACCTACAATGGAACGGCTTCAAATACATCAAACACATTCTTTCCATTAGTGATGTTACATTCGATACCAGAGCTCCGAGGCATGCGTCGACATCGCTAAGCATTTTACTTCGAAGGAGTGTTGCGATGATTGTATCACTTTATCAGAAGCACGTGTGTGTGTGTGTGTGTGTGTGTGTGTGTGTGTGTGTGTGTGTGTGTGTGTGTGTGTGTGTGTGTGTGTGTGTGTGTGTGTGTGTGTGTGTGTGTGTGTGGAGGTGGGCAGTATTTCTGTTACACGTATCTCAATTACTTATGAGTACTTTGTCATTTGTATTACATTGGGCAAAACTACACTTCCGTGTATTTTGTAACAAGTAGCCCCCTTTCACCCTGCATTGGTATCAGAGGTCTGATGGCACTATGGTGTGATAAGAGTGTCTGCTAAATTAACAAAATGTATATGTAAAAATTAACCATTCTAAAGCATGATGAGTAGTATTCTAATGCACTCTGCCCCAAAGCAAGGCCAATTATAATACCCAGTGTGCTTTGCAGTTCATTTTGGTATGTTCATTTTCATGTATACGTTTAAATGTTGGTCATAAAGCAGACACTTACAGTGAGGGAAAAAAGTATTTGATCCCCTGCTGATTTTGTAAGTTTGCCCACTGACAAAGAAATTATCAGTCTATAATTTTAATGGTAGGTTTATTTGAGCAGTGAGAGACAGAATAACAACAAAAAAATCCAGAAAACGCATGTCAAAAATGTTATAATTTGATTTGCATTTTAATGAGGGAAATAAGTATTTGACCCCTCTGCAAAACATGACTTAGTACTTGGTGGCAAAACCCTTATTGGCAATCACAGAGGTCAAACGTTTCTTGTAGTTGGCCACCAGGTTTGCACACATCTCAGGAGGGATTATGTCCCACTCCTCTTCGCAGATCTTCTCCAAGTCATTAAGGTTTCGAGGCTGACGTTTGGCAACTCAAACCTTCAGCTCCCTCCACAGATTTTCTATGGGAATAAGGTCTGGAGACTTGCTAGGCCACTCCAGGAACTTAATGTGCTTCTTCTTGAGCCACTCCTTTGTTGCCTTGGCCGTGTGTTTTGGGTCATTGTCATGCTGGAATACCCATCCACGACGAATTTTCAATGCCCTGGCTGAGGGAAGGAGGTTCTCACCCAAGATTTGACGGTACATGGCCCCGTCCATCGTCCCTTTGATGCGGTGAAGTTGTCCTGTCCCCTTAGCAGAAAAACACCCCCAAAGCATAATGTTTCCACCTCCAGGTTTGATGGTGGGGATGGTGTTCTGGGGGTCATAGGCAGCATTCCTCCTCCTCCAAACACGGCGAGTTGAGTTGATGCCAAAGAGCTCCATTTTGGTCTCATCTGACCACAACACTTTCACCCAGTTGTCCTCTGAATCATTCAGATGTTCATTGGCAAACTTTAGATGGGCATGTATATGTGCTTTCTTGAGCAGGGAGACCTTGCGGGCACTGCAGGATTTCAGTCCTTCACGGCGTAGTGTGTTACCAATTGTTTTCTTGGTGACTATGGTCCCAACTGCCTTGAGATCATTGACAAGATCCTCCCGTGTAGTTCTGGGCTGATTCCTCACCGTTCTCATGATCATTGCAACTCCACGAGGTGAGATCTTGCATGGAGCCCCAGGCTGAGGGAGATTGACAGTTCTTTTGTGTTTCTTTCATTTGTGAATAATCGCACCAACTGTTGTCACCTTCTCACCAAGCTGCTTGGCGATGGTCTTGTAGCCCATTCTAGCCTTGTGTAGGTCTACAATCTTGTCCCTGACATCCTTGGAGAGCTCTTTGGTCTTGGCCTTGGTGGAGAGTTTGGAATCTGATTGATTGATTGCTTCTGTGGACAGGTGTCTTTTATACAGGCAACAAACTGAGATTACACTCCCTTTAAGTGTGTGCTCCTAATCTCAGCTCGTTACCTGTATAAAAGACACCTGGGAGACAGAAATCTTTCTGATTGAGAGGGGGTCAAATACTTATTTCCCTCATTAAAATGCAAATCAATTTATAACATTTTTGACATGCGTTTTTCTGGAGTTTTGTTGTTGTTATTCTGTCTCTCACTGTTCAAATAAACCTACCATTAAAATTATAGACTGATCATTTCTTTGTCAGTGGGCACCCGTACAAAATCAGCAGGAGATCAAATACCTTTTTCCCTCACTGTATCCAGAGTGACTTACAATCAGTGCATTCAACTAAGGTACAGTAGATAAACAACAACATATTACAGTCATAGCAAGTAAAACGTTTCTGTAACTGTTACTGAGAATGTTGTTGCTGTTTGGACCGCCTACTTACAAATGTATTTTTGTATTTGAAAATACAAAATACATGTATTTTAATTAAATACATTTCAAAATATAAATATTTTGTTTATTTTGATACATTGATACATTGATTTTGATACATTGGTGTTTTGTCATTTTTGCCCTTCCGTGTGTGTGCGTACGTGCGGCATGCTTACTGGCTATGAAACGCCACAGTGAGGAGACATACATAGTCAATAGAAGAATAAAAGTGTTTGTTATTGCTCCCACTGCAGTCAGTGAATGATGAATTCTGTAATAAACATGCTTCTATGTGGTGAATATCAATGAATCTCCCTCTGGATGCTCAGTCATCATTATGGAGAGAGCTGAGCACTGTGCGATGCCAATTATGTAAAGGTGGTACAGCACAGAGGCAGTTAATGACTTTAATAGGCCCATAAGCACGCACACACAGGAATGGAAAATACCATTAAGATCAATGTATCAAAATGAACTAGAATATACTTGTATTTTGTAATGTATTCAATTAAAACACATGTATTTTGTATTTTCCAACACAAAAATAAATTTGCGAGTAGCCGGCCCGAACAGCAACAACATTCTCGGTAACGGTTACAAAAACATTTACTTGCTATGACTGTGATACAGTATGTTGTTGTTTCAATCAATCAATCAAATGTATTTATAAAGCCCTTCTTACATCAGCTGATGTCACAGAGTGCTGTACAGAAACCCAGCCTAAAACCCCAAACAACAAGCAATGCAGGTGTAGAAGAACGGTGGCTAGGAAAAACTCCCTAGAAAGGCCAGAACCTAGGAAGAAACCTAGAGAGGAACCAGGCGATGAGGGGTGGCCAGTCCTCTTCTGGCTGTGCAGGGTGGATATTATAACAGAACATGGTCAAGATGTTCAAATGTTCATAGATGACCAGCAGGGTGAAACGTTTATCTACCTTAGTTGAGCAAGTCACTCTGGATAAGAGTGTCTGCTAAATGACCAAATTGTAAATGTAAATGTGAAAATGAACATACCAAAATGAACTGCAAAGCACACTGGGTATTATTATTGGCCGTGTTTCGGGACGGAGCTCATTAGAATAATACTCTGCTTGCATTGCAATTATTCATTTTTACATATACTTTCATATTTAGTTAGTTTAGCAGATGCTCTTATCACACCATAGTGCTATCAGACTTTTGATACAAAATGTGAACTACTATTAAAAAAGAAAATAAAAGTATTTTGTATTTTGACAATACAAATTACAGATTTTTAAAAATACAAATTTCTGTATTTTGAAAATACAAAATACATTGGAGTGTAGTTCAGCCCAGTGTAATTCATATGACAAAATATTAAAAAGTAATTGAAATACATATTTCAAATACATGTAATAGAAATTGGCCCATCTCCACACACACACACACACACAGACACACACACACACACACACACACACACAGCTTATACAGTGCCAAGTGAAAGTCTACACACCCCTTACAGAGTTTTAATTCGATTTTAAAAGAGAATAAATTTGATTTTCTTTAGACTGATGTGCACAACCTACTTCACATTTTCAAAGTGAAAGAAAAAGTCTAGAATATTTTCCATGTTTTGATTGCATACACTGAATTTGACAGTAGCTCACGGGCATATAAGTGGAAAGTAAATGTCTGTATTTCGTATTACAGTACAATTACTGTAATATAAATACGATATTAAAGAAAGTACCGTGTAATGACGCACAGTACAATACCGTAGAAAATAGATGAAGTATTTACACATTACAATATATATTAATGAATATTCAGTGTTTTATATTACTTGCACTTCTAGAGACCTTTCAAAGTGGCAGCAACTACAGGGCACACCAGAATGGCTTTCATAGGTGTTGAGTGTTCCTGAATAGTCTAATCTCAGTCCTGAGTTAAATCTGTTGGAAAATCTGGGTTGGACTATTGAATTTTGAATATTGCTGTCATGACTCCCAACCAAATTTAATGAGCTTGAGCAATTTTGACAAAAACAATGGATAAATGTTGCCCTAAAGAACTGTCCAAAGTTGGTAGAATCTTATTCAAAATGATTCAGCGCTGTAATGGCTGCCAAAGGTGCTTCCGCAAAGTATTACATTAACTCTGGGTTGTGAAGACATAATTCATTTGGAAATGTTTTATAATGTTTCTCTCACTTTGAAAATGTGGAGTAGGTGGTATAGATAGATAGAAAAAAATGAATTCATTCCCTTTTTAGATGTAATTTTAAAGCAGTAAAATGTGAAGACTGTGGAAGGGGTGTGGAGACTTTCACTAGCGACTGAATGTTAACTCTTAGATGTTAAGTGCCCTTTATAGGGGACTTTGAGTGGTTCTGGACTAGTTCAGACTGATATTTCTGTGTACAGCACACTCTTTGAACGACACAACATCAATTGCCTTGAACTACCTAAAAGCGCTGCTTGTCCTGATACTTATGCACTATTGCAGTCGGTTATTTGCATAGGGAGCGACACGTCACATTTTCAGGCCTATCCAGACAAAGGAACGATTTCTTGTGCCAGTGAAACTCCCAGCTGCGCTTGCAATAGCGCATATGAAATGAGGGAGTTTAGCAGATTCAACAATAGTAGTTTAATCTCGCAGTGATGTTCTCAGGTGGATTTTTAGCTCTCAATAGTTCTTTCTTTTCAAATAAATTTGTGGAATTGAAACACAGATGGACAAAATCGTGCTTAAAGTTGTAACGAGTCTGGACACATTTCAATAACGAGTCTGCACACATTTGAATGGCGACTCTGCACCGCTCAGTGGACTTTTAGGAGAAAAGTCTCTCTGTCGTCAGTTATATGAAATAATGCCAATATAAATATAACCATATTTATTTTAGAGTAATAGGAAAGGTGAAATCGTGTAGTAAGTTGTTTATAATTTGACTGTTACTATATTTAGAAAACATTTAAATCATTTCAAGCCCTGTTACCCCACTTTTGTTGAAAAGGAAAAATAATCTGATGATATGATTTTTCATAATATTTGTACAATGCACCTGAGCTTGTGTCCTCAAAAATGAGTACACCTCAGCAATTTTTACCAGAAAGGTGACTTACAGACCTTTCTAAAACTATGCAACACTACCAGTTGTTGTTTAAATCTACATTTTGCCCTATCATTCAAGATGGTTTACACCTATCCAGGCCTTCTGAGATCAGGCATACATCTTCAATGTACTCAGCCTGGAATGTGACCGTAGTTTAGGATCATGTCGGAGTTTTCTCTCTAGCATTTTAGATATTGATCTCCATATTATGTATACTATGATAGATATCAATAGGGCTATTATAGCGTAGTGATTGACTGTTGTTTATTGAAAATAGCGCTTTACAGTGGTCTGAGGTGATACTAAAGAACTGTAATGACAGTGGTTCCATCCCAAAAGGCACCATATTCCCTCTATAGTGCACTACTTTTGATCAGAACCCTATGGGTCCTATATAGGGCACTATATAGGGAATAGTGTACCATTTAGGCAGGGTTGGGGAGTAACGGATTACATGTATAAAAAAAAAACGGTAACTGTAATCCGTTGTTACCAGCAAAAATATTGTCATCAGATTAAATATACTTTTGAAAAACTAGATGATTACTTAGAGGATTACTTTTAAATTCAGAAAGGATGTTTGCGAAGGAAATCTTTGTCACTTCTCTGTTTTCTCAATGACATTCAAATAAGCATTGAAAAAACTCCAAGTTTAAGTTTGTTCCACCTGAGAAGTCTGACCACAAGTCAGAGACCACTATGATAACACACCTAATGGGTTTGATGGATCGTGGGAAAAGAGCAGGAATAGGCTTTTGAAGGCTACAGTCCAAGTTATGTCTTCCAATGGTGCGACTGCTGTCGGCATCCAAAGATTATCCAACTTGAATAAAGGCTTGGAGGTAAGGATGACAGCAGTGTTGTAGTCTACGACGATACGGATATCACTTATTATTGCTATCTACATAGCGCACTGATGTGAATCACACTGCTGCTCTCTCGTTTAGCTATTTGCGCCTTACGGATTGTGGTTGTTGTAGATGGCTGTTCACAAACCTAGATATGTATTTGAACCCGATAATGGTTGAATTCAAGAAGTTTAAGCTGCCTATCAATCATTGTTTTTGAAACAGGTGGACAGCCAGTGAAAAATGGGCTCTTGCAACAGCTGCATAGTGCAGATCCAAGCCTATGGAATAAAAGTGGGGCTTTTATTGCTCAATCTAATTCATGCTGATAAAAAAAATATATAGGGCTAATGGACACATGCTCAAACTCGTACTCTTTTCATAGACTTAAAGGGACAATCTGTAGTTGTTACATCTATTTTTGGACTTATAAATTATATATACAGTACCAGTCAAAAGTTTGGACACACCTACTCATTCAAGGGTTTTTCTTTTCTTTTTACTATTTTCTACATTGTAGAATAATAGTGAAGACATCAAAACTGTGAAATAACACATAAGGAATCATGTAGAAACCAAAAAAGTGTTAAACAAATCAAAATATATTTTAGATTTTAGATTCTTCAAAGTAGCCACCCTTTGCCTTGATAACAGCTTTGCAAACTCTTGGCAAAGCATGTCATTCCATGAGCACAGCATTTATTTTTCAACTCAAATCAATGAGCCCAATCAGTCCTCAATGACAACAAAAAACAACAGAGTAGGGCTGGCTAATAAGTCCTTAGTTTTGGGGTCATGCTCAGGTAAAACAATTTGGTTAATCGATACTTCCATATTTCCAAGTCCTATTCTTGAAGATCAAGGGGTATAACATTTA